>NW_024731852.1:2300015-2574732 GCF_018991925.1 Homarus americanus
CTGCCAGATTCTGGGGTCACTAAGTCTAAGGGGATAACTTAACTCTAATCTTAATTTCTAAGGGTCGCTGCCACCAGACCCCCTCTGGACAGCATGTAGCTCGTTAGGTAGCGTGCAGAGTGGACTAGGCATTGGGTTAGGTTTTCCATTGACCAGATCGATAAGGGTAAAGAAGGGTGAAACCATAACATGTCTTAATTGGTTATTCCTTATAAAACATACTGGTAAAAAACACATACAACCACACTGTGGACCATAATTCCAAGGCCTGTCCCAGGGTATAGCACTGGCGCCTCTAACAACTGCTGTTGTGGTCGGTTACACTCCGACCCGAGGTGGGTTTGGGGTCCTCGGCCCACGAGGTAGAGTAGAGCCGATTAATCATGCCGAATCAGCGCCATCACTCCTATATTGACCACTGCTGGGTATCCACCGGCTCCGAGCGACCGGTGGGTTTCAATTAAGCCCACCCTCGATCTGGAGACAAACGGGGCAGCGTCAGGGGACTGAGAAACATGACAACACCAACAAACTCTCTTGTCTAGACGACAGACGTATTTACGTTATATTACTTCTACACTGGGTGAATGACAATTCAACTGTTAAATCATGAACACTGGTGAACACTGATATTCACTACAATTGACTGAATTAACTGAATGGCTAGGGAACACGGAACATACCTGGAGACAAACGGGGCAGCGTCAGGGGACGCGCTCCCTGGCCATCTTGAGTTTATATACCCCTGAGTTGCCAGTGATCGCTACTCACGCAATGACAATAATCACAAACAAACTAACTGTTACTCATTCAAAGATGACCCTCAGTTGACAAAGGTCTGGCGAATTACTAAAGTTGATTTAAACGGACTAATTCAAGGTTGCGTTTGCCAGTAGAGAGTGCAATAAACGTAGTGACAACTGTGTTCGAAGGCGGGACTTACTGAGAGTGATCCTGAGGGTAAAACAGATGGGAAATACACGTCTCTCCTGAGATTCTACAAGCGCGGTGGATTTGAATATTATGTAGCGTAATATGAATTAAAACGGGTTTTTAGGAATGACAATGATGATACTTGTAATCTAAAGGGAACTGAACATTTTCTTATAGGACGTACAGTCAAGGTCAAAAGTCTTGAACACTTGGCAGTATTTGACATAAAAGTACCCAAAGATCTTAGGTATTAAGGAGAGTTTTATCCCATTTTGTGGTTCAGTGCTACTGCAACAGTCTGAACCTCACCAGTCACAGATTGACTCCTCCTCTCACCTGGTATTCCATGCAACACATGTCTCCATGCGTGACGAATTGTAGCAATAGACAGCTGATCCCATGACTCCACCAAGAAGTCCACAGCTTTCTTGATGTTAAATACTCTCCAGAATTGTTTGAACAGTATTTTTTGCTGTGCCAACTGTTGATCCTCATCTTCTTCGCTCTTGCTATCGGTGGTGGTGTCACTCAGGTTGCGCAACTCTTCCCTGGTGTTGATGTAGTCGTTCAGGAGTTTGAATTTTTTCGTAGAGAATGCAGCTTTTACATTACAGATTAACTCTTGGTCCATGGGCTGTAATATAGACGTAGTGTTGGGAGGAAGGAAGACCACTTTTACGTTGGGGTGACGATCTAACAGTAGGGGCGAGTGTCCTGGTGCGTTGTCCAGCAGCAACAAAATCTTGAATGGCACATTCTGTTGCTCACAGAATTTCTTTACATCGGAAACAAAACAGTCATCAAACCAGGAGAGGGACAGTATAGAGAACATCCACGCCTTACGTGCAAGTCCTTCACTCACTCCTACACAATACTACAAGTGCTTCTCTCACTTTTACACAAAACCACAAGTCCTTCCCTCACTCCTACACAACACTACAAGTCCTTCCCTCACTCCCACACCGCACTACAAGTCCTTCCCTCACTCATACAACACACTTCAAGTCCTTCCATCACTCCGACACAACCCCACAAGTCCTTCCTTCACTCCTACACAACCCTGCAAGTCCTTCCCTCACTCCTACACAACCCTGCAAGTCATTCTCTTACTCCTACACACCCCTACAAGTCCTTCCCTCACTCCTACACAATCCTGCAAGTCCTTCCCTCACTCCAACACCGCACTACAAGTCCTTCCCTCAATCATACAACACACTACAAGTCCTTCTCTCACTCATACAACACACTACAAGTCCTTCTTTCACTCCTACACAACACTACAAGTCCTTCCTTAATTCCTACACAACCCTGCAAGTCCTTCCCTCACACCTACACAACCCTGCAAGTCCTTCCTTCACTCCTACACAACCCTGCAAGTCCTTCCCTCACTCCTACACAACCCTGCAAGTCATTCTCTCACTCCTACACACCCCTGCAAGTCCTTCCCTCACTCCTACACAACCCTGCAAGCCCATACGTGCACGTATGGGCTGGATGCGGTGTAAACAGCAATTCTCGGGCTAGGGATTTTCAGGTGGTAGTATGAGCCGGTGTCGAGGATGGTGTAGAAGCTTTGTGTGTGTGTGTGAGTGTGTGTGTGTGTGTGAGTGTGTGTGTGTGTGTGTGTGTGTGTGTGTGAGTGTGTGTGGGTGTGTGAGTGTGTGTGTGTGTGTGTGGGTGTGTGTGCAGTGTGTGTGTGTGTGTGTGTGTGTGTGTGAGTGTGTGTGGTGTGTGTGTGTGTGTGTGTGTGTGTGTGTGTGTGTGTGTGTGTGTGTGCGAGTGTGTGTGTGTGTGTGTAAGAGAAAGACAACCCTCCCCCCTCTAGGCTGGGACTGGAATTTGTACTCCTCCATATCTTACTAGTCGGCGATGTAGGTAGGCGGGCCCTTTAAGTGTCGTAATTGGACAAACTACCAGAGCTTCCTCGCCTCACCCTGATCTAAAGACCCAATAACCCGCACTGTAATCTCTTTATCGGCACGCCCACCCCACTGCTTATGGCTACTAATTGAAATATAGCCGGGTGTGGTGGCGAAACCTGTCTTGAATTATAGTGAAAGATGGTCTCCCAGTGTGGCTACCTGGTCTGGGAGCCTCGCATTTACACAGTACAGGTGATCATAGGCGAATTGTCCGATTTTGTGATGATTCAAATAGTTTAAGCAATTCAACCTCTCTAATACATGGTTTCGACTTTGGAAATACTTAAAGAAATAAGCAATAATCCAGGATACACTATAAACTGTAAGCAAATGAAATCGCCTTCCAGCACACGAGGGCGATTGGGTCAAGATGCGCAATGAGTTACAGCGTCCTACATAGAATACAAACATGAGGCAAATAGGTGAAGTTATATTATAGGTGAAGTTTTTTATACACTGACTTGATACGACTCCACACTTGTCAACATGAAGATAAGATAAACTGTGCACGTAGAGGGGCTGAAGTCACGTATGATTACAGAGCTGAGATACACGTTACCTATTATACCAAAATGTCCCCTGATTACTTCCGCTTATGTCAAGTTTGGGTCGTTCTTGTCACCTGAGAAAAATATTAGGTATGATGTCCCTGTTCGTGGTAATTTTTCAACGTTGACTGTTCCGCTGTGGGGTCAGGGAACTAGTCTCCAGCTTTAGTATAAATGATGTGTCGAGTTGGTTGTCAGGTGCGTGTTGGGGAAGAGGAGGAAGAGGGGAGGAAGAAGACGAAGAAGAGGAGGAGGAGGAGGACGAAGAGGAGGAGGAGGATGAAGGGTCTTTCTTGGGCAACTTCAAGGAGGTTTTGTTCTGTGTGTGTGTGTGTGTGTGTGTGTGTGTGTGTGTGTGTGTGTAACAGTATATGTGTAACAATGTTTGTGTGTGTGTTTGTACGTGTTTTTATGTAGTTGTGTATTTCCCGCTAAATACCCCTGATAAAAAATAATTGTCTTCTAACAGTTTAATTTACTTCATAATTTTCTCTCCCTCATTCATATATCACTCCCTCACATTTCTCCCTCTACCTCTCATTTCTCCCTCACCCACACATCTCTCCCTCACCCACACGTCTCTCCCTCACCCACACGTCTCTCCCTCACCCACACATCTCTCCCTCACCCACACATCTCCCCTCACCCCACACTCTCCCTCACCCACGTCTCCCTCACCCACACATCTCTCCCTCACCCACACATCTCTCCCTCACCCACACTCTCCCTCACCCACACATCTCTCCCCACACATCTCACATCTCACCCCACATCTCCCCTCACCCACATATCTCACCCACACATCTCTCCTCACTCTCCCTCACCCACACATCTCTCCTCACCACACATCTCCTCCCACACATCTCTCTCATCCCTCACCCACACATCTCTCCCTCACCCACACATCTCTCCCTCACCCACACATCTCTCCCTCACCCACACATCTCTCCCTCACCCACACATCTCTTCGTCACACTTTATCATATACATAATTTCTACACAACTAATTACACTCTAATTACATTACTCACCAGTGTTCCACGTATATGACCTGACTAATTACAATAAACATAACACCTAGGCCAAATTACTTTTCCGGAGCACAGTGTTGATAGATGTGTAAAGTAGTGGGAGCCTAGAGGTTAGGTTAGGTTAGGGGGGGTTAGGTTAGGGTAGGGTAGGTTAGGTTAGGGTAGGTTAGGGGAGGCTAGGTTAGGTTAGGGGAGTGGAAGCTATCCCCTTTGTTAAGAGTGAACAATACGATCACCAAACAAGCTATCAGAGGGTGTGTAAGGGAGGGTGTGTGTGTAAGGGAGGGTGTGTGTGTGTGTAAGGGAGGGTGTGTAAGGAGGGTGTGTGTAAGGAGGGGTGTAAGGGAGGGGGTGTGTAAGGAGGTGTTTAAGGGAGGGGTCTGTGGGGAGGGGTGTTTGTAAGGGAGGGGTGTTTGTAAGGGAGGGGGTGTGTGTAAGGGAGGGGGTGCGTGTAAGGGAGGGGGTGCGTGTAAGGGAGGGGGTGTGTGTAAGGGAGGAGGTGTGTGTAAAGGGGGGGGGGGCGTGCTATGGAGATTAATGGACGCACCAAGTACAGTACGTCCTTCTGGTGTAATGTTTGGTGAAAAAGGACGTTCAAGTTAATTCCGTCTGGCTGAAGGAGCTATAGTGATCAATTGTATTATTTAAGACGTAATAAAAAAAAAGAGGTGTCGTGAACAGTATAATGTGTCATAGATCACGTGTCATTAGCATATAACCCGTTTAATATGTGTCACAGTGCTCGTATCACTAACGTACAACCAGTGTAACATGTGTCACCTTGCCACCTGCTTGAGTTTAGCAATATTAATAATAGCGGCCACGTCTCCCAGCCCATGTGTTACCTCCTTCATTAGCCTCCTTCACGCTGCGTCTCACACCCCACCACGTCTCTATTGTCTGCTTGGGATTCTGGTGTTCCTAGTGCCTTCCATACCAGTGTTTCGTATCGTCTATTAATGCCACTAACGTATTTGATCTCCTTATTGGTTGTCTAAATTGCTGTGTGTCAATGTTTTCAGTTCAGTAATGAATTCTCTGTATAGTGTCCTAGGCGTATGTGATGTTATCCTGTCCTCATAGACCCTAAAAGGATTGAATATGTGAATGGTTAGAGTTTTTACCTCAGTCTTCCATGTAAATATTTTAAAGGTATTGGAAACCTTGTCTAGTGGCTATGATTCTATGCCAGCTTTAATAACACTGATCGAATTCCTTTACTCATATTTATAACTTCTTTTTTTCTCTTACGTCCCTACAGCACCACCAGAATGTAAACTACTGTATTGAATTTGATGTTTTTTTTTAATGCGTTGATAATTAAAAAAAAAAGTGTTTCGACGAAGTAAATATACGAGGTTACTGCAGATGCCAGGTTAGTGAGCGATTCTCACCCTTGTGTTTCATGGCTCAGCTAAACCAAAGACGCGGTGTATGGTATTCGCATAATTAGATTTGTATCAGCCTTAATTAAAGTCCACCTGAGGTAAGTACGTAAATATGTAAATTAGAAAAAGTCAGAACGAGATTCTTGTTGCTTCTCCTTTCTCCCGCGTTGTGTTCATTGGAGAGAGAGAGAGAGAGAGAGAGAGAGAGAGAGAGAGTCCATGTGTCTGTGTGTCAGTCAGTCAGTTTACGCAGGAGAAAAATCCACTCACATCCTTAATACACCTGCTCATTTTGGGTCAAGGTCATAATGTTCTACGTTCTCAATCCAGCAATATCAACTGCTAAACACACTTGAAATACTGTATAAGAATAAACAGCTCTCATGATGTTACATTCTGAATTACGTATATGGGGTCTTATCCATACAGAATTTTAGAACAACGAATTAAAGCATTTATTTTTTAGATTAGGTTATGGTTGCACGGACAAAAACTCACAAGTTAAGGTTAAGTTATGTTATGTTAGGTGAGTTTTTGTCCTACCCCCAGATTTTTATTTTATTTTTAATTTTTTTTGCCTTTTACAAAATTTTGTTGTCAAATTGAGTGTTTGTGGATACTGCCGATGATAAGAGGAAAACGCCTTTTAATGTTTAGAGCAGCGTCCAACGAGTGTGGTGGCTGGCAGCGTGTAATGACAGAGTTGAGGCATCAACCAAACTGCTCACCAAATTGCTCGGGAGGCAATTACGGAGGCGAAGTAAACAGCCCATTAAGTGTGGTTATTGCACAGTTCCTACAATTAACGCTTGACCAATTAAGTAGTTCAGATTTGGGTATATCCTGAGAGTATTCGATATCAGTATAACAAAGCAAAATGAAGGATTATTTGGCTTTTATTAATACATTTCTGAGGAGTGATGAACCTTCATGTGGGTCAAAGACAAACAAAATCTACGGGACTAATATCTAAAGGAAACAATGGGATCACCAGCAGCTGATAAGAGTTTGTGTCTAACTCGGATACAAGTGGATAGTGACACGAACAATGTACCTTTTTCGGCTGTAACACAATAATGTCTAATTTGAATGCCACTCGTCAGCCATCAGCCATCAATCGTCAGCCGTCAGCCATCAGCCGTCAGCCATAGGACCATTTTTTTAGCGTTACAAGGTTAATTTATCCAAAAGAACTGTTGAAAGATTATCTCACTCATTTAATCCAGCTGACACTCTCTCTCTCTCTCTCTCTCTCTCTCATACACACAGTTTCTCGAGCCAACACTGAATTTTCACCCACCCCGCCTTGTTTTAAATAATGTGAACCTTGCCCTCTTAATCCGGCCTCTGGGTGTGTGCGAGGTGCTGGGTTCGGGGGGAGGTGAGGGGGTAATCCAGGCTTGTGATATTGCGTCGGGGAGAGCGTTTGCAGCATCTGTCACAGGAAATATCGCCGCTAACTTGTTATTAAGTGGGCACACGACACAGGATGCTGCGATCTCTCTCTCTCAGTGAGTTCTTGCCGCCCGGAGCTTGCCTGTTATTGATAGTTGAGGCTGTGTGTGTGTGTGTGTGTGTGTGTGTGTGTGTGTGTGTGTGTGTGTGTGTGTGTGTGTGTGCGTATTTTGCGTGTATGTATGTATGTAGTGTAGACATGTAATCTACAAGTATGTGTTGCATAGGTGTATTGTGTTGCATGGATATGAATAATGATAGATGAAACTAATATCTTTAGTCTAAATAGGATTGTGAAACGTAACAGCCTATAATAAGGTGGATTTATCTGTGGTGTGGAATATGAATGGGGTATTATCAAACCCTAAAGGACTTTGCTTGATAAAAAAAAAAGAGCATCGAACTAGTGAAAATTTTAAGTAGTTGTAGGATAGAGAGGATCAGTTATATAGTTCAGGACGTAGACATGAAAAGGCTGAAAAGGTTGAATTAATAGAAGACTGTGGCTTTACCTGAGGAGATGGCGGCCTTTGTATCGGTCAAGATGGATGGAGAGGGAATTTGATAGAAGTGGAGAATTTACAAGACGATTTAAACAATTTGTCATTTACGAGTCTAGGGTGTGTTTGTGAGGGTGTGTTTGTGAGGGTGTGTTTGTGAGGGTGTGTTTGTGAGGGTGTGTTTGTGAGGGTGTGTTTGTGAGGGTGTGTTTATGAGGGTGTGCTTATGAGGGTGTGCCTATGAGGGTGTGTTTATGAGGGTGCGTTAGAACACATTACCGTATCTGAGAGCACGCGAGCATTATATACATACACAGATACATGTACGTGTTCAGTGCATGTATACCGTCAACCGGACATAGAAGAGACAGTGGTGCAGAGAGAGAGACAATAAACCTGGAGACAATAAGAGAGATAATGTAAGTGACAACACAGTCTGGAGACAGCCACATCACCCGGCCTGGCTGCACCTTGTCTCTTATTAAACGGTGTTGGAGCGTGAACTGCCAACTTTAGCCCTGGGAAAGAAGCGACACCCGCCAGAAACTGATAATGTTGCAAGTCTCGAAAGTATTGGCCAATAACACAACTTTCTTCCATTGATAATAAAATTTAAATTGCTTTTAAATATTGTTAGTATTTTTTTGTTTATTGTGTGGGGAATTCCTGTGGGTACTAATTAACCCAGTATATAGTAAATTATTACAAATAAAAAGCAAATCTAGAATTTATATATGATATATAAATTTATATATGAAATATAAAGTACAAATAATTATTATTCAAATATAAAACAAATAAAATTAAAAATATTAAAATTAACATTTATCGATTTAATTTACAATGAAACATTGGTTTTGTAAAAAAAAAAATACCATCACAAAATTTACGAGACCGATTTTTCCCCCAAATTTTACAAGAATATTGAAGAAAATTATTGGAAAAAAATATTGCATGTATATTTTCAATTAAACAAAACAACCAACATAGTTTTTCGAGCTAATTATTTATTCACCGCCAAAAAATAGTTATATTTCCCGAGCTCCACTTTTTACCAGGACAGCCTTAAAGTTGGCTGAAACACAATACAGTATACCACGTTGGTCTTCAGGACACGAGGCGGAGCGGTGACGGTGATGGTGGACACGAGGGAGTGTGTGAAGCCTTGATGATCCGTTCAACTTTACACTTTCTGTAGTAAGTTACTGATTGTATTATATTAGTCCTTTGATGTGAAGAGAGAGAGAGAGGGGTAACATTATTAACCCTAGGCATATACATATTTACCCACAACACCTAAATTTGTTTATAACTTCACACAAACAAGGGTCAGGGTGACAGTTTTAAAAGGACATTATCCTACGTGAGATTAAACCTCACTCGAGTGCAGTAAAGTTTGTACTGTAAGTTTTACCATAATTTCTGGGTAAAAAAACTTCGAAGTAGAAACACAGGAATGTGTACGTATTTATGTGTAAACCTGTGCGTAAAAGTGTACACATGTGAGTGTGCTTGTGTACGTGTAAACTTACGGAGTCCGCTGTTATATAACCTAGAACTCTATTTGATGTGTGTGTGTGTGTGTGTGTGTGAAAGTGAGGGGGAGGAGAGCGGAAAGTGCTACATGCAGCAGAATAAAAGCTGAATTGTCACACCCACAAGTAAGGAAAGCCATGAATATTAATGGTGGACCTCGAGCCTCCACCAGTGTTTAATATTCAACAAGTTCTTAAAGTTTTCGTCCTTTTCTGGAGGTCACCTGACTCGTAAAATTTATTTCCTTTTTACCATTCGCTCGTTCTCGTGTGTTTGAACACCTCCAGTAAGTGTCAACTCCTGCCTTATAGCTTATATGTGTATTATAATGTGTCACAACATTAGGGGGTACTGTTTATATAGTGTGTGTGTGTGTGTGTGTGTGTGTGTGTGTGTGTGAGTGTGTGTGTGTGTGTGTGTAGATATCATGTACTAAATGTAAACAAGTGTACAAGTATACCAGCTGTGATTACTAACAGGTTAACAATTCCGCCACATCCCTGAGTCAGTCATAGTATAACACTCTAAGGTTGACGCTTGTACAGTATTATTGTACCATAAAGTATCACGTAACAGTGGTCGACAGCCTCAGGCTCCGCCACAGTCAAAACACAAGAGTGGTGTAAAACGATAAGGTTTTTATATCGTGTGAGCTGCCTCGCCCTCCTCCTTCTCCTCCTCCCGAATTTTGGTGCGAAAAAGGTGAGAGGTCTTTACTGCTGGTCGTAAAATGTTGCATATGACCCCGGAGAGATTGTCTCCATGACCTCCGCAGCGGGTCGTTAGGGAGGACGACCTGTGACTGCGTGACTTGTTAGGAAAGACGACCTGTGAATCTGTAGGTCGTTAGGGAGTACGACCCGTGGCTATTTGTGGTCATAAAGGATGGTGACCCCTGACTGTGTGGGTCGTTAGTGAGGACGACCCGTGACTATATGGTCGTTAGGGAAGACGATCTGTAACTGTGTGGTCATAGGTGAATACAATTTAATCATCGGGTGGTTGGTTGTACAAAAGTTCTGTTCTTACCTTTTGAAGCCCCCAAACATAGCAACTGTCGGGGATGATATAATGAAGTTATATACCGAGCAGGTCGGTCATTACTAACACGTTAACATAAGACAATATTCACCCCTTTGTGTCGTGGCGTTTTGTTATGATAAAGGAAATTAAAATTCAGACCAGTGCCATGTAGGAATGATTATGATATAATGAGCAAGGCATCAACCCCTAGAATTATGTTTTTGCCACACACACACACACACACACACGCACACACAGCATGATTTCATGTTCAATTAGAGGCTAGTAGATACTTAAATAACAATTTGATAGTGAGATTACTGATAACTATACCTAAAGTTAACAGGAACATTGTGGGTGTTGATTATATTATAACTATTATAGCGTCTGGACTCAGCTAAATTATCTCTCTCTCTCTCTCTCTACTACTACTACTACTATCTTTTTTTTTTTTTTTTTTTTTTAAGTGGCCTCCAGCCTCCCCCAATAGCCACACCTTCGCCACCATTTATTTACCTTAATATTAAATATCCTAATACATAAGAAACTATCCTATCTGTGTTAAATTAGTTGAGCCGCAGATCCATGCGGCATTCAGTGACTGTAGCCTCATAGTCGATATCTGCAGCAGTTGTCGGAGTAGGGGCAGAAGCTCTCGTTCCCCTGAGGCAGAGCAAAGCCGACCGAAGGAGAGAGAAGGACAGTCGACATCTCATCCAGGCTGTGACATAACTTCTGGGCTGCTGCTTCTGTTCGGAGATCAGCTCCGCGAGTCTGGCGTAGAAACATCTTGCACTTGGGCCCATCCCACCAGAGGTTGTGAACACTAGAGGAGTGAAGCTGCCTTGATCAACATTTTGAATTCTCTCCCCATATGCCCTTCTCTTGTCGTTCTCGTTCCTCCTATGCGCAGCATCGAGAGCTAGGTTACGGTGACAAACGGCCATGGGATCAAAAATCCTGATGTCGAAGAAAGCTCGCTGTCCCCGCGTCCAGAATCCTCGAGCACTGACGTCCACACGGGCTTCGTTAGATGTGTTTGAAGTCCTGTGTTGGAAGATCTCGCCATCCAGTGGAAGGAGGGTCGGTTCTACCATGACGTCCCGACAGATTTCCTTCAACATGTTTGCTGTGAGATCCCTTACCTCGTCATGCCTCATGCATATGAAGCCCCCCTTCTTGCAAACCATGGCGTGATCGCCATCATAGGAATAGCCACACACGCATTGGGAGGGCAAACCTTCTACTGGCCAACCGTACCTTAGAGCAATGGCATCTGTAAATTCTTGTTTGTTAAGGCTGAAACCATTTGCCCTTATCGGTAACGTAGTTAGCCAGTTCGAGGCGCCCACCTCCTGCGCTATAGCTACTTTTTTTGTCAAATTTTCTGGAACCAGCAGCAATAGTTGCTGCAACATGTCATTTTGGCAGTTCTGCCGATGTGTTGTAATGGACCTACGGATCTTATTAACTTCGCTGGTGTCCACTTCCCCTGTTGCATTCTGGGCGATTATGTGGTCAGTGAGGGCTGCCGTGAGCTTAAGTGAATTTTGATGTTCAGAGTCAGCAATCTCCTCTGGATTAGTTAGTCCCATCCCTCCCAGTCTTGGTGGAAGTGCAAGAAGTGTTCTTTCTGCTAGGGTTAAGTCGTGGTGTTTCACTAGTTTGGGAATGAACTTGACACTGATTGCTTCTTCCAAAGGGTGGAGGAGAGGTCGGATCTCAGGGATGGTACGCATCAGGTAGTTCCAACGATGCTTGACTCCATGTGTGAATGCTGCAAAGGCCGCATGTGGCTCTGTGTTAGCAATCTCCGATAGAGCATGGATTTCGCTAACCCACTCATTCACTTTTCCCCCTACGTACTGGGTCTTGAAGTCCGTAGTTCCAATTACTGCGCCAAGATGTCTTTGGCCGTCCTTAGTTATTTTAACCTCACTTTCGCCGAAAACCTCCACAGCCCGATCATAATGATCTGGCTTCACGATGAGGAAGGATTTGCTGGCGTTAGGGTGGTACCCTATATGTGGACCTCGCGATGTTACCAGGTCCCACCACTTTTTGATGTCCTCCACTTTTCCTGCTCCTGTGAGGTCATCAGCATATGCCACTTGTTTGACCCCAGTTGTTTCATACTTTATTTCTTGTTGGAGCACTGATAGGCCTATTGCATACATTGCCATTGCAACGGGGTCCCCTGTGTTGTTCCCTCGGTCGACTGTAGGATGGTATCACCTCGGAGAGCCTTGTTGTTTACTATGTAGAGGTCTGAAGGATTCCTATACGAATTTTCAACATACATCGCAAAGCTAGGACACTTGATCTTGATGTTGTGCAGTGCAGCCTTGCGGTTAAGTATGTTGAATGCGTTTGAAGCATCCACCAGAAGAACGGCCTCACAATCACGCTGCTCAAATATCAATCTCATGGCGTGAATGGCCGCCTCCCCACCAGCCTGGTGGCCAGCACACACTTGTAGGTTCCCTGCTGCTGCCCTGACATCATCCTTTACCACCTCCATTATACACTTTCCGATGATCCGCCTCAGCACTTCCCCCACCCCTATAGGTCTACATCCTGGATTCTTTTCCAGAGGAATAAGGCGGCAGGCCGTCAGAGCCTGGAGGTGATGGCAGCTAGAGGATGCAAGCTTTCTTGCAAGGGTGGCAATGGCAATGCAGAGTTCGCTTGCTACAGGGCCAAACTTGTTAGTGCTGAGGATGACTCTCCAACCGTTTGCATCCAGACCTGAAGGGCCGGCTCCTCCTCGAGTCTTCAGTGCCTTTTTCCACACCATCTCTCCTGTTATTTTCTCGAACAGGACAACATTTGGTGGGATATAGTCACCCTGGAGCCTGATGCCTTCATCTTCACTTGCAGGGGGATGTTTTTCTTTCAATAATTTTAATGTCGCCCTGTTTATTGGCATCACTCCACCGGAGGATTCATGTGTTAGAGATCTTACCGCGAGAGACACTTTTCCCACACGCATTTTGTTTCCAAATTTTCTTGCCACGTCATCGGTGTTTTGCTTTCCGTCACCCGTAGATTTTAGTCTCTCCTGCAGTGTTCTTGCTTCACATAGGAGATCATCTAGGGCCCCAGTCCGCCACATTGTCGACCTTCTCTTCATTGCTGCCACATTTTCTTTGTGCTTAGCCTTTGTGTGTGTCCTCTGACAAAATAGATGTGGTATTATTGCCAGTATTTGAAGAGCTAGGGGGGCGAGGAAACGGTCCTGAGTGTAATCAGTCATGAAGTGAGTCATCTCCCGAATAATTTCTTTGGTGGCCGCACACTTGGGTGGTTCAAATAAGTTAGCGGGCGACCACTTGACAATTTCCGAGTAGGTTTCTTTGACCCATACGCCTGCATTTTCCATCGACATGCCTTTCCACTGAGGCGGCAGTCTCTCATTCTCCTCCTGGACACCTACTACTGAGGGAGCAGCATTTATTAGTACTACATTTTCGGGTTGAGTAGACTCACTGCTATCATTTGGGATATCATCGGGTGGTTGGGTCCCGGCGATATCCACTGTGGCCGCCTGTGTCGGCTCCCTGCCACGTGGGTTCCGACACTGGTCCAGCTTCCTGCAATCGACACATGATCGATTGTTTCTCGCACAAAGACAATTTGTGCAGTTTTGGTTCGGGCTAGCACAGACGCAGCACAGACTGTTGCCAGGCATAGTGCCCAGCAACTCGGGCGACAGATATTTCCGCCTCCGACCTCTGCTATTGGGCCCATACGGACGAAGGAACTAGACCTTATGCGTATGAGGCACAGGGGTGACAGCCTGGCCTTCGATGTCCGGGTAGTAAGGGCTTACGCGCGCGTGTGGTTGTGTCGGGCACCCCCCATGTGGGCGATAATCCACCCATGAGAAATAATCCACTGGGAGCAAGAATTGTCACACCTAACACTTGATTATGTCACTTTGGTAGAGATAGCCACCGTTTCTATGGTCTCGCTGATGTAACATTAGTTATATATACTCACTGGGTCAGCCGACATTACATGGAATGGCCGTTAATTGAGGCACTTGGCCCCATAGGGGCGAGAGTCGCGATGCCACCCTTGCTAGGGTAGGCCTATCGACACTGACACTGGCACTGACATTTGGCAACTCCAGCCACCCACCATTCAAACACTCACCGGCTTACTTGAAGATCGCCGGTGAACACGAGCAATATTTGCGTTTAAAGTCGTAAGGAATGAGACGAGCCGTCGGCGATGATGCTCAAGGTGACATCCAACGTTCATCGACACACTGTGAAATTCTCGCTCCCATAAACTGAGTATATCCCCACCAATAACACTTTAAATCTGGGAAGGCACCCCAACACACCCACGCCGCCCGGGCCTACTACTACTACTACTACTACTACTACTACTACTACTACTACTACTACTACTACTAATAATAATAATAATAATAATAATAATAATAATAACAATAAATCAATGGCATATCACCTAGCAGAAAGTGGAGCTGTTTTCAACCTTAATGTGTCTAAAACATTATCCACCACACGACCGCTACAGCTTTAACATAACCTCACCAAGCATTATTAACACATCCACGATTCTATTTTAGGGAATCACGTTGTTCTGCTCCGAATTCCTTAGGAAATACGGCTCACAGGAGGCGTCAGAATCGAAATATGTGTCAGAGTAAGCAGACAACATACACACACCGCTAGCAAGGGGTTCTGGATGATCCTGGACCATATTTTACAGGATTATTTATGCCCGTCAACTGGATGCCAATATAGCTGAAGGCAGGGATCGCTGATAGGGTCGCCTTGTCGATAAATTCAAATGGATAGTCTACTGTACAATGATACGCTCGGGAAGGATAGCGGGAGTAGGTGATGGAATTTGTGGAATGAATTATGTGTGGTGTGTGTGTGTGTGTGTGTGTGTGTGTGTGTGTGTGTGTGTGTGTGTGTGTGTGTGTGTGTGTAATAAAAGTGAGTTGCATTAATATATGTACGATTGTTGCTTGTAAATTAGTTTGTGTCGGTGAGCATATCTCTGTGGGTTGGAGCATCTCTGGTATTATTATTATTATTTTTCTTCCTTCTCTAGCTTCCCCCCTCAACTCTTTCTCTCAGAGCAGCAGGTTCTTTGACTACACGCAGGCTTTAGAGAAGGCCTTTGACTTAGCTGTCCGTCAGAATTCTCGGCTGTAAAAAAAAAAAAAAGTTTTCTTATGTACCTGAACAATATTCTCTTTCTCGGAATATTGTTCAGCTTGTCTTCCTTTACTGTTCCAAATCACAATGAAAGTATAAATATGGTGTAGAAGTCATTATATAGACAGGTGATAGTTGTCCAGGTAATACACCAGTTATAAAACAGATAATATTTACAGATAGTCTTAATTATTTTCAGCGACATAACCTGAAGTAAATGCCTCAATGCTCGGGGAACTTAAGAAATATTAATATTATCATTAATAATACTAATCTAGCTACATCTAGGCCGCTCAGCGATAATCTAAATACTAAAATGCTGACAGTAGTGTGTGTGTCAGGGTCATGTTAATTAAACTTTCTACGTAAGAAATTGAAAAAAAAAATAAAACTTTTACATCAGTGAAATACGATGAAACACGTTTAAATGTCAAGTGAGAGGAAGTAATCATTGCTCAGTCTTTATGATGGTATTTACACCAAACTAAACATATTTCTTAACGCGAAAGAGGCAAGTAAGAACGTAAAATAAAGATTACTAAAAATTAGATTCCTGAATGATAAGGTAAAGAAAAGGTATTATTTTACTGATTAGAAAATTTACAACCTACAGAAATTATGCTTTTAAAATTGCTATACTCACTGTAGTCTCAAAACAGAAGATCATACAAGCATTTTGGGAAAGTCACCTTCTAATTCACATTGATACAGGCTGATGATATACTGTATATACTTATTTATAATCATATACATCATGTCACTAAAACAATAATCTGGATTTGTTTTTTTCATAGAGTTTTTAATTATCAAAGACAGACAGTCGTCCCTGGGGTGATGACCTGAGTTGAATTATTACTCCCAGGATCAAGTATGAAGGAAGCCCTGCATGCATACTGTACACGGCTGTATTACCAATGCATAATAACCATCCGACAGCATAGAAAAGTGATGGACAAGGGAAGAGTTCTCGCTAAGGGGGAGCAAAATATAATACAGTGGAAACTCTCAGATTCACTTTTTTTCCCGCCACAAAATATACAAAAAGTAAAAACCTTTCCTCAAAAATGAATATCTGAACAATAAAAACTTTTAAAAAAACTCAAAATAAAAACCAGCTACATTTTATTTTTCAGAATGTTTAATCGATTCGTTGTTTCAGTCCTTATATCCTTTGTATTTCATTGTGTGTGTGTGTGTGTGTGTGTGTGTGTGTGTGTGTGTGTGTGAAATTCTGTATATTTAAAGCCAGAGTATGGTCTAGTGTGTGTCTGTGTCTTTGTAAACATATTGTATAACTGTGTCCTACTGCCGTGTGTCAATGTTGCTCTACGTACGAACCCTAACAATACCCAGGCTCAAACCTCCAAGCCTTAACCTAACCTAACCTAATTTCCGCAAAGGGATCGGCAATTTCAGAGTCCAGGATTTAGGGTTAGCGGTTCAAGATTTGGGATTCGGGGTTCGGAGTTCATAGTTGATGGGTTCGGGTTTCGGAGTTTATGGGTTCGGGGTTCGGTTATAGTAGATTCGTTATCAAGTGATATAATGCGTGTGGGTAGACTTGCGTGAAGATGTGCGTGTTCCCACAGCTTAATCTCCCTGATCATTAACTTCGTAACACAATCTATAAATAATCTAGGACTCGCTAATCCCCACACACACATACAGACACGGACCTGGGACCCAATCTTTACTTAACCCTGTCTAATTTAGCCTAGTTTAAGCCAACTTAACCTAATCAAACATAACCTAACTCATCCTAAGTTATCCAAACCTAATCTTAACCAAAATTAACCTTAATTAACCTAGCCAAATTTAACCTAACCTTACTTAAACCAACCTGACTAAAACTAATCCACCTCTTTTTTCCCTCATTCCTTTTCGCATTTTCAGCAACATCCACCACCTGGTTCTCGCCTACGGTGTGTGTGTGTCTTGTCAATCTAATAATTCACTACCTTAAGATGATGATGTTGGCCCCACTCGTGAACTCTCTTGGTTATGTCTCCAGACAGTGTAGGTTTACCATCAAATTCTTCATACTGTTCGTGAAAAATTGAATCAAGGTCGATTTTTTAACTCTTTTTGGGAATTTTCTTTTTATCTTTAAGGTTTTTGGGGGATATGTTGTTTTGTTTTTCTTGTTGTATCATTTTATTGTCTTAAATATGTCGATTTTTTTTTGGGTGGGGGGGAGGTTGGGGGAGGTGGGTTGGGGGAGGTTGGTTGGGGGGAGGTTGGTTGGGGGAGGAGGTTGGGGAGGAGGTGGGGGTTGGGGAGGTTGGGAGGGGAGGGGGGAGGTTGGGTTGGGGGGAGGTTGAGGTTGGGGAGGTTGGGTGGGGAGGTTGGGTTGGGGTTGCTCTGCTCCATTTGTCAGTTGTTCAAGCCGTTCCTGCCATATTAGCCACCACAGTAGGGATATACCGAGGTATTGAGCTCTTTCACTAATCTTATTTCTTTAAATCTTAAGGTAGACGCTAGTAGGAGCCTCGAGAAGATGAATGTCTAAATAGGAATGGCAAACACTCGCGGGTGGGTACAGTATATAGCGCACTACATTAGAACAATCGGAATACTCACTCCAGCGTGTGTATTGTGCACTAAATTGTAACAGCTGCAATGGTCATAGGCATGGCGGCATGTACATCATGCACTAAATTACAACAATAGGAATGGTTATATGCATGGCGGCGTGTACCTAGTGCAATGCTAACTTATTTACACACCGATGGCAGCTGGCGTTCTCCGGGTCGTGTTGTGCTAAACGCTCACCAGGTGTCACCCTGGCAGTAATTATTATTTTTTACTGTTGTTTCGGAGAGTTTTTGGTTGTTGGAGTTTTACTTTCGAAAAAAAAAATAAAAAATGGTAAGACAGCCCACCGTGCATATAACTGAACATACAGGTATAACACCTCTGGCTTTCGAAAGAGAATATTATCTCAGTCAGATTTTGTAATGGATCTTAACACAGGTCATCACTCGGTCACGTTTGTTTTACTCTGTAAGACTTCAATTGGTAAAATATAACAGGTACTGTACGTCATCCCCGATTCTATTTTGCTCTGATCCTCACACGGCGAGGAGATACAAAGTTAATCTTGAGTCTTACACACGTCCGCTCCACAAAATTTTTTTTTTACATGGACAGCTGAGCCGTCTGTTGCTAATGGATATATATATATATATATATATATCATGTAGATCCACAATGAAAACGTGGATAAGATAAATCTTGATAAAATCACAACTCTGAAGATGTCTTGAATAAAGACGAAAGCTAAGGTGCTCCGTTGTTTCCCTTTTCCCGTGTGATTTTATCAATATATATATATATATATATATATATATATATATATATATATATATATATATATATATATATATATATATATATATATATATATATTACTAATTAAATAATGTATAAAGAAAAAAATATTCCTAAAGAGCACAACGGTCGTTTATAGAGAACACACTGCCTGGATGGTGTCCTTTAGCGCCCTCACGGTTAAGAGATCTTTCATAACTCTTAATTAATAGCGTCATAATAGGAGATAATAGGCAGTTAGGTGTAATACAGCGGGCAAGTGGTTCTCACTACACTCCCTGCTTACGCTAACAGCTGTCGCTAAGTGGCCACTCACGCCGCTGACAATTATTAATATTACTGAGGGACGCGGGTGTTGGTCGAGCTGCACCGAGGCCGACTATTATGCTCTGGAAGACATTACTGTAAATATCAATATTACTCGACGCTGAAACATTTTTTGTGCAGGGGACAAATTCCTAGCACACTGATATTGCGGTGTGAGGCAAAATTAGAAATAATGTTATTACGTCGAAATACATTGTTTAAAAATAATAAGATTGTTAAATACAGGAAATACTGACTATAATTTACCTTATATGAGTTGACTGCTGTGGAGACTATGAGAGTGAAATATGTTTAATCACCCCGGGCAGTTGGGACAGACTATGGCCGGTGGGAGACATTAAAACAAAGTGTATATAAATCATAAAATTATATTATCGGCTACTCGGTAAGCTACTTCGGACTGTGTGGAAGAACTATAATTATTGATGCTAAGACCCACAGCCTGTAAAAATAGCGAAATTATACGAAAATAAAAGAATAACTAATGTGTATGTTGGAGCGTCCTGGCCTTGTTGTTCTTTCCTCAGTCACTCACACACTATTTGCTCTTCTGTCCTGACCCCAACTCAAGCCTGGCATTCCAGATTCCTATTTTTTTCTATTTATTGATCGAGTATTGGTTCTTCCTCCTACCTAATACATACGTTTCTCCTGCTCCTACTCTCCCCGTGTGTGTGTGTTGACTGAAGCAACTCTCATCCTTTTTGGCCACTTTCATATTATGGCAGCAGGACGTGGTGACGACCTCACACGTGAGTCAACCAAGGTGAACCAACACAGCTTCCTCAGGAAAAATATCCAATGATGCTATTTGGGTTCCAACACCTGTAGGTGGGAGTTGTTTGTGTTTCAACACCTGAGCGTGGCGACATGTTTATGTTTCAATCATGGGAACCAACCAGGCACACCCAACCAAAACAGACTGAGATTGAGCGAGTTCTCCCTCCTCCCCTCCTCCGCTTACCTTCCACCAAAGAAGTATTGATTCTTGGATATTCAGAACTTGACATAACGGTAAGTTTGCGTGTAGGAGTGATGGATTTATTCCCATAAAAGATGAAAATTTAAGTACACTCCACGCCACATAAAAACTATGCAGACTGATAGCCTCGAAATTCCTAACCGGCAACTTGGCCAAGGTGTAAAGTCAACGCTTACCCCCGAAAACGTTAGATTAGGTTAGGTTAGGTTAGGTTTTAGAAACATAAAAAATACACCTTTAAAGTTATTTTCAGTTCTTCTCTTAAATTTTCAGTGCCATTCCCCTCCATTACCATTGTCCCTCCTTCATTACCACTGTCCCTCCTTCATTACCACTGCCCCTCCTTCATTACCACTGCCCCTCCTTCATTACCACTGCCCTTCCTTCATTACCACTGTCCCTCCTTCATTACCACTGCCCCTCCTTCATTACCACTGTCCCTCCTTCATTACCACTGCCCTTCCTTCATCACCACTGTCCCTCCTTCATTACCACTGGCCCTCCTTCATTACCACTGCCCCTCCTTCATTACCACTGCCCCTCCTTCATTACCACTGCCCCTCCTTCATTACCACTGTCCCTCCTTCATTACCACTGCCCCTCCTTCATTACCACTGCCCCTCCTTCATTACCACTGCCCCTCCTTCATTACCACTGCCCCTCCTTCATTACCACTGCCCCTCCTTCATTACCACTGCCCCTCCTCCATTACCACCCCTGCCCCTCCTCCATTACCACTGCTCCTCCATTACCCTCCCTCATTACCACTGCCCCTCCTTCATTACCACTGCCCTTCCTTCATTACCTGCCCCTCCTTCATTACCACTGCCCCTCCTTCATTACCACTGCCCCTCCTTCATTACCACTGTCCCTCCTTCATTACCACTGGCCCTCCTTCATTACCACTGCCCCTCCTTCATTACCACTGCCCCTCCTTCATTACCACTGCCCCTCCTTCATTACCACTGCCCCTCCTTCATTACCACTGCCCCTCCTTCATTACCACTGTCCCTCCTTCATTACCACTGCCCCTCCTTCATTACCACTGCCCCTCCTTCATTACCACTGTTACCACTGCCCCTCCCTTCATTACCACTGTGCCCTCCTTCATTACCCTGTCCCTCCTTTACCACTGGCCTCCTTCATTACCTGTCCCTCCTTCATTACGGCCTCCTTCCTTACCACTGCCCCTCCTCCATTACCACTGCCCCTCCTTCATGCCCACTGCCCCTCCTTCATTACCACTGTCCCTCCTTCATTACCACTGGCCCTCCTTCATTACCACTGCCCCTCCTTCATTACCACTGCCCCTCCTTCATTGCCAGTGGCCCCTACATCATCAGTTCGTCCCCAGACTTTTTCAGTGTTTCTCCTCCATTGAGAGAGTACATAAGAACATAAGAATGGAGGAAACTGCAGCGGGCCTATTGGTCCATACTGGGCAGTCCCATTTAAACCCAACCCCTATTGCTCATATAAACATCCAACCTATGTTTGAAGCTATCCAGCGTATTCGAGTTAATGATGATATTTGGTAACTTGTTCCATTCATGCACTACTCTGTTTCCAAACCAGTGTTTACCTATTTCGCGCCTAAATCTAAATCTGTCTAATTTAAAACCATTGTTACGAGTTCCCTCCTGGTTGGATAATTTAAGTACCTTTGTAATGTCCCCTTTGCTTAGCCCTGACTTCCATTTATACACCTCTGTCATGTCGCCCCTCGCTCTACGTCTCTCGAGGGAGTGCAAATTGAGATGCTTTAACCTGTCTCTGTACTCAAGGTTCCTAATGCCCGGGATTAGTCTTGCCATTCTCCTCTGAATTCTTTCCAAGGATTCTATATCCATTCTGTAATACGGTGACCAGAACTGAACTGCGTAATCCAGGTGAGGTCCCATAAGCGCAAGATATAATCTTAAGATGACTTCGCTAGTCTTGTAACTAACACTCCTTTGTATGAACCCAAGTACTTTATGAACCTTATTACGAGCAAAAACACGATATTTACTTGGTTTAAGATTCCTACTTATCATTACTCCTAAATCTCTCTCGCAGTCGGATTTCACAATGGCATCGTTGTTCATCGGGTAACTGGTTTCCCTGTTTACATCTCCAATAATGAGTACTTTACATTTGTCCACATTGAATTTCATCTGCCATTTTTCAGACCATTCGAAAAATTTGATTAGATCTTCCTGTAGTTTTGCGGAGTCCTCGTCAGATTTAATTACACGTCCTATTTTAGTGTCATCAGCAAATTTACTTATGTTGCTGTCTATGCCGATATCTATGTCGTTTATGTATATAATAAATAATAATGGTCCAAGTACCGAGCCTTGGGGAACTCCACTAGTGACGTTGCTCCAATGGAATTTAGTGCCATTAATGCTCACTCGCTGTTTCCTGTCCTGTAACCACGCCCTAATCCATTTTAGAATATTACCTTTAATGCCATGTGCTTCTACCTTTCTTATTAGTCTTTCGTGGGGGACTCTGTCGAAGGTTTTGCTAAAGTCGAGATATACCACATCATAATTGTGCCCCTCGTCCACCGATTCGAAAACTGATGAAAAGAATGTTAATAGATTAGTTAGACATGAACGCCCGCTTGTGAAGCCATGCTGGGAATCCTTGATCAATTTGTGCTTCTCCAGGTGGTTTCGAATAGAGTTTGAAATGATTGCTTCCAGTAATTTGCCTACAATTGATGTTAGACTGATTGGATGGTAGTTAGAGGATAGTGATCTATCCCCCTTCGTGAAAATCTGTATTACATTCGCTATCCTCCAGGATTCTGGTACTACATCTGTTTTTAAGGACATTTTAAACAACTTTGCTAAGGGCATACTAAGCTCTTCCTTACATTCCTTTAATACTCTGGCAAATATCTCATCGGGACCAGGTGACTTATTAGGCTTTAGTTTGTCTATTTGCTTACTAACATCGTTACTAGTCACTACTATCTCGCTTAATTTGTTTTCTTCACTATCTCTGAATAGAGTCGGTGCCCCGGTTATCATGTTTAAATTATCGGTGGTGAAAACTGTTGAAAAATATTTATTCAGATTATTGCTCATTTCTCCATCGTTATCAGTTAGCTCGCCGGTATCTGACTGTATTGGCCAACTCTTTTCTCGTGTTTTAGTTTGATACATTTGATAGAATCCCTTGGGGTTTGTCTTCGCCTCCTTTGCTATCCTCAGCTCATTATTCCTCTTTGCTTTCCTTATCTTGGTCTTAACCCTACCGGCCAATATCTTGTAATAATCCCGGAGGTAAATTTCGCCACGATTTATCCTCCTACCTATAGCCTTCCTTTGATCAATAATGTTCTTTAAGTAATTATTTATCCATTTAGCGTCATCGTTGTTTGATGTGAGTCTTTTGTATGGTATGTTCTGCCTTTGTACACTGTCCCTCTTTCATTACCACTGTCCCTCTTTCATTACCACTGTCCCTCCTCCATTACCACTGCCCTTCCTTCATTACCACTGGCCCCTACATCATCAGTTCGTCCCCAGACTTTTTCAGTGTTTCTCCTCCAGTGAGAGAGTAGAAACTATGCAAAATATTTGTTTATTTTCACACTATCTTGAGCTCTCCATTCCCTATGATTTCCCCAAGGAGGCGATACCCTTCTCTTGTAAGGGGGTGGACAGACCTGATTTAAATACCTGAGAATCCTTGAGGAAAGAAAGGTTTGTGTTTTAACAGTTGAGGTGCTGTGAGGTGCTGTGAGGTGCTGTGAGGTGAGTGTTTGTTTATATCTGTGGTGATAGATACCTTGAGTATGAGGAACTGAGGATACATCATCTTGATCTCAATGAAGGAACACACACACACACACACACACACACACACACACACACACACACACACACACACACACACACACACACACACACACACACACACACACACACACACACACACACACACACACACACACACACACACACACACACACACACACACACACACACACACACACACACACACACACACACACACACACACACACACACACACACACACACACACACACACACACACACACACACACACACACACACACACACACACACACACACACACACACACACACACACACACACACACACACACACACACACACACACACACACACACACACACACACACACACACACACACACACACACACACACACACACACACACACACACACACACACACACGCGCGCGCGCGAGACCAATGTAGTATACCTAACGTAGACAACAAACATAGCGCAGCGTCCTAACTTCACCAACTCTCTCCTTTCACACAATAACACGGAGACCCCTGAATGGCAACCTGCCATCTGCCACACGTTGCCACCGACACTTGGAGGGAGGGAAGGTTGAATGGATGGACCCGCATACTCCTGGTGAGAGAGAGAGAGAGAGAGAGAGAGAGCAGTTGGGTGGGTGAACTATACCAGTCACGTAACAAGCAGTAGTTTCGGTAAAAACGATGTTTGTACTTCCATTGTATACTCGTATATTTTTACACGTATATGTTGTGTATTATGTATGATGTCTGCTGTCTATTATGTATGATGCATGTTATGTATGGTGTATGATGTGTATGTTGTGTATGGTGTGTGATGTGTATAGTGTATGATGAGTATGGTGTACAGTATGTTGTGTATGAGGCTTGTTAATAATGACAGAATTTTTTCATAAGTCTGAACTGTATCTATTGTTTCTCGGTCACCTTGTGGGGTGTGTGTGCAGTGTGCTGTATCTGCACCGCCTGAACAAAGGGGCTCACTTAATCCAGGAGATATATTTCACCAGTTATAAATATTTCTTCGTGATTCACTATTATAATAGTCTTCAAAGCACAAACAGTTTAGAGATTGTGTCATGATTTGAAATATTTTGTTTACCCCGTCAACATAAAGTGACGCTTTTAAGTCGCGTTGAGAAGGTGGCTGGAGGCGCTCAGTGTTCAGAGGTGGAAGAGTCAGAGGCACAGTGTTGACAGCGCGGTGCAGGGGGTGAGTGACCGCCTCCAAAGCAATATATGTATAATATTTTCACGAGGATATTCACGCGTCAGAACACTCTCTTGGGGGGTACAAACGCCCTTGTTGACACGGCTGCCAATATCATACAATAAATTCCAGAAAATATTTGAAAATCCATTGAACAAATAAATTGCCGATTTCATTTTATATGTAAAAGACACAAACCTATTTATTACTGTTCGTATGAAAGCTTTTCCCTGACTGATTGACTGATCCTTTGAAGCCAATTTCCCTCCTCTCCTCTCCTCACCTACACGGTGCCACCAGACGTACGATCACACGCGATAAACACAACCGCGAACACCTCTACTGTACCTCTTGGTTGATCCTATATTAAATGTTTAAATATACCATCTCAACTCAACACCTCCAGGCATAAACTTCACACAGTTCCTTGCTATAGTTCCCAGCTAAGTTCAACACAAAAGAGGTGAACATCCCAAGAGAAATCTCCCTTTGAATTTAGTAGTCAATGTGGATATAAAAGCAGCAACACTTACTCCGTATGATACATAACCCGATAAGAAAGGTAAGAAAATAACAGTATGCGGCCATTGCCAACACCATATATCAAGTAGATTTATTTCCTTACTCAAACACAGACACAATTCTGGGTCATCAATATCAGTTAGATTTACTAAGATGTGTGTTTACACCTCCGGGTTGTTTATGGGTCACTCGGCCACCCCCATATATCTTCTCTCTCGAATTTGTTATTGAAATATTGGTCTTCACGCATATTAACTCAAGTAATACGTATTCTCGCCTGCGACTCCTCACGTGTTTTTATTATCCTTAGTGTAGATGTGTGCAGTTGGTAAATACTCGTTGATAGATATAATTAGTTTCTTTTAGATGAAATAAGATAGGGTCGCCGGATGATATAAATAAGAGTACCTGGATGACTTAAAGGTTAGGTAACTGGATGACATAGTTGCTGGATGACACATAAATTATCTTTCTAGGTCCGTTGATAGATGACTGGCTGTAACTCCTCACCAATGGGAAAAAAGGAAGCCTGTGATTGGGTGGTACCTATATACCACTCGTCCAATAGTCATGAAGAAGACCTCATTAATTACCAATTGAATGTTATTATCTAAAATATAATCTATTATGAAACTTCGTCGTCTATGGAGGTTTCAAACACTAATTAATGAAGTGCTATAAATAAAACAGGGTGACAGGTACATTAATATTCAGGTGACTCACTTAAATGATCAATTTTAATTCATCAGTAGAGGGAAATTTAATTATATATATAGGATGTAATGACGAATACTAATATAATTTCTCTACCTGTATACCTGTACCTGAATTTATACCTGTAGCTGTACCTGTAGCAGTATTAAGGTAACACTAAATGACTTAGATAAAAAGGCAGGTTTTTTCCAGAACTGTGAAAATCCAGATGCTCATCAATTTATTAATCAATTTTTACATCACAACATTTTACCTTTTATTATGACCATCATCAACAGCTTAATATACTTATCATAGATGTTTGTTTGTTTTGGTAAATGGTTGTAGTTGACAATGAAATGACTAAAATACGAGTATATGTTTGTGAAAATTATATGACATTATTTACTTGATTTTATTTGAAATAGGGTGAAATAATTAATGTAATGTATGCCTATTATTACACACACACACACACACACACACACACACACACACAAACGTATATGCTTTTCCCATGGATTCGTGAATTTATATATGCCTTATATATACTGGTATGGATTGAAATAGGGCAAACAATTAACAATATACCAATTAATAGACACATAACTACGAAAAAAATTATCTATGCGTGTAATAAATTGGATCCTTCTATTTATTTCCCCATTTTAATTCAAATAAGACTACCCATTAAACGGAGTATGTATCACTCAATGTTAACACGTAAAGAATATAGGCGTTATGTTATTTTTGTGGGTATTATTTTTGTCCTTGATATGACGCCTTTAGAACTGAGGTAGATTCAATATAAACTACTCATGACAGGAGAGAGAGAGAGAGAGAGAGAGAGAGAGAGAGAGAGAGAGAGAGAGAGAGAGAGAGAGAGAGAGAGACCTGCCATAGCATACTTATCTTAATATCAATCTACCATCTACCTAAAATAACACCTTTTTCACCCTCCCTCCCTTAATTATATTCTTCATAAGTCGTGGATTAATACTCCTGTCATGGCGTGTATTCCTCGCCGTGATTCGAGTAATAATTACAAGGTAATGAACCGTACCTTATAACATCCAGGTGTAATACATATTGTAATGTTATGGTGACACGCGTCTGGGCGGCTCATGACTGTACTCTCCTCACCTGACATAACCTGAATAATTATACCTTCATGGTTCACACATTATAAAGGTATGTACTGTTCGTTCCTTTCCTGGGGTCAGTACAACTTGGAACGGCACCTAACCTTTTGTGTCACCTAACCTAAACTAAACTAAAC
Organism: Homarus americanus; assembly: GCF_018991925.1. Classification (NCBI taxonomy): domain Eukaryota; kingdom Metazoa; phylum Arthropoda; class Malacostraca; order Decapoda; family Nephropidae; genus Homarus; species Homarus americanus. Next base: position 2,327,707 of record NW_024731852.1, read on the forward strand.
TAAACTAACCTAACCTAACCTAACCTAGCCTAGCCTAGCCTAGCCTAACCTAACCTAGCCTAGCCTAACCTAACCTAGCCTAACCTAACCTAGCCTAACCTAACCTAGCCTAACCTAACTTAGACCTAACATAAACTAACCTAAACTAACCAAAGATACAAATAATATCTAAGTAAATTTTGTTCATCTTTTCCTTGTAAATATGTTAATGCTAACCGCTATTCTCATCAAGTTAGATATGTTTATTCTCATTGTTTCGCTGTTGAGAAATTGTTGGCAAATTCTTAAAAAAAAATCAATTTTACCAACAATTTTCATATTTTTTTTGCACCAAATAATCACACGGGGCTGTCTTTTGCAATACTTCCTTCGTGGTTGCCTTCTGCAATACTTCCTTCGGGGTTGCCTTCTGCAATACTTCCTTCGGGGCTGCCTTCTGCAATACTTCCTTCGGGGCTGCCTTCTGCAATACTTCCTTTGGAGCTGTCTTTGCAATACTTCCTTCGTGGTTGCCTTCTGCAATACTTCCTTCGGAGCTGTCTTTGCAATACTTCCTTCGGAGCTGTCTTTGCAATACTTCCTTCGTGGTTGCCTTCTGCAATACTTCCTTCGGGGTTGCCTTCTGCAATACTTCCTTCGGGGTTGCCTTTTGCAATACTTCCTTCGGGGCTGCCTTCTGCAATACTTCCTTCGGGGCTGCCTTCTTCAATACTTCCTTCGGGGCTGCCTTCTGCAATACTTCCTTCGGGGCTGCCTTCTGCAATATTTCCTTCGGGGCTGCCTTCTGCAATACTTCCTTCGGGGCTGCCTTCTGCAATACTTCCTTCGGGGTTGCCTTCTGCAATACTTCCTTCGGGGCTGCCTTATGCAATACTTCCTTCGGGGTTGCCTTCTGCAATACTTCCTTCCTTCACTACCATTTAGAGACACGAAGGAGCCAGCGATACTGCTTTACTCGGAAGCTTTATAAACGGGGAAGAAATACCACACCACGCTATAAGATACTGTTGAAACCTTGTACAACATCAAAGGAATGTTAATGTGGTTATCCTCCCTTCTTCCATGCCTGCTCTCTCCTTTCTCTTCCTTCCTGTTTCTTCCTATCCACTCCTCCTCACCCTCCTCCCTCCTGTTCCTTCTCGCTGCTTCTTCTTTCTCTCCCCTGCTTCCTCCTCCTCCTCATCCCTGTTTCCTCTTCCTCAATCTTTCTTTCTCCTCCTGTTTCCTCTTCCTTCTCGCTTCTTCCTATTTCACCTCCCTACTTCCTCTTCCTCCTCGTCCTTGCCTCCTCCTCCTCCTCCCTGCAGCTTACTCTTAACCCTCGCTGCTTCCTCTTCCTCCTCCTCTTCACCTCCTCCTCTTCCTCCCTGCTTCTTCCTATCCACTCCTTCTCCTCCCTTTTGCTTCCTCCTCCTCCCTTCGGGTTTTCCTCTACTGCCACACTCAATACTTTATCATTGAAAATCCAACAAAATATTGGATTAACCGCGGGATTTATTACGTGCGAGGCCACCAGGATTATCTAAGTGATCAGTGACTGTTTCCGTCTCTAACTCACCTAATAATATTTGTTTCTATGTCTGTCTGGGCGGGTGTGTGGTGGTGGTGGTGGTGGGCGGGTGTGTGGTGGTGGGCGGATGTGTGGTGGTGGGGCGGATGTGTGGTGGTGGGCGGATGTGTGGTGGTGGGCGGGTGTGTGGTGGTGGTGGTAGGCAGGGTGTGTGGTGGTGGTAGGCAGGTGGTGTGGTGGTGGGCAGGTGTGTGGTGGTGTTGGTAGGCGGGTGTGGTGGTGGATGGTGCGGTGGTGGTGTGGTGGGTGTGTGTGTGGTGGTGGGCAGGTGTGTAGTGGTGGTGGTGGACGGGGTGTGGTGGTGGTGGTGGTGGTGTGTGGTGGTGTGGTGTGTGGTGGTAGGTGGTGTGTGTGGTAGGTGGTGGTGGTGGTGGGCGGGTGTGTGGTGGTGGTGGTAGGCGGGTGTGTGGTGGTGGTAGGCAGGTGTGTGGTGGTGGTAGGCGGGTGTGTGGTAGGTGGGTGGTGTGTGTGGTGGTGTGGTGGTGTGTGGTGGGTGGTGGGTGTGTGGGTGTGGTGTGGTGGGTGTGTGGTGGGTGTGGTGGTGGTGTGTGGTGGTGTGTGGTGTGGTGGGTGTGTGGGTGGTGTGGTGGGTGTGTGTGGTGGTGGGTGTGGTGTGTGTGGTGGTGTGTGGTGGTGGTGGTGGTGGTGTGTGGGTGGTGGTGGTGGTGGTGTGTGGTGGTGGGGGTGTGGTGGTGGTGGTGGAAGGCGGGGTGTGTGGTGGTGGTGTGGTAGGCGTGGTGGTAGGGGGTGTGTGGTGGTAGGCGGGTGTGGTGGTGGTGGTGGGTGTGTGGTGGTGGTGTGGTAGTGGGTGTGTGGTGTGGTGGTGGTAGGCGGTGTGGTGTGGTGTGGTGGTAGGGTGGTGGTGGTGGTAGTGTGTGGTGTGTGTGGTGGTGGGGTGGGTGTGTGGTGGTGGTGATAGGTGGGTGTGTGTGGTGGTGGTAGGCAGTGTGGTGGTAGGCGGGTGTGGTGGTGGTGAGTGTGTGTGATGGTAGGTGGTGGTGGGGGGGTGTGTGGTGGTGGTGATGGTGTGGTGTGGTGGTGGTGATGGTGGTGGTGGTGTGGTGGTGGTGGGGTGGTGGGTGTGGTGGGGTGTGGTGGTGGTGGTGGTGTGTGGTGGTGGTGGTGGGCGGGTGTGTGGTGGTGGTGGTGGTGGTGGTGGTGTGTGGTGGTGGTGGTGATAGGCGGGTGTGTGGTGGTGGTGGTAGGCGGGTGTGTGGTGGTGGGTAGGTGTGTGTGTGGTGGTGGTGGTGTGTGTGGTGGTGGTAGGCGGGTGTGTGTGGTGGTGGTGGTGTGGTGGTGGTGTGTGGTGGTGGTAGGCGGGTGTGTGGTGGTGGTGGGGCAGGTGTGTGGTGGTGGTGGTGGGCAGGGGCGAGGTTCTATAACTCTGAAGGACATGCCTTCTTCCTGTAGTGAGACAACTATAGGAGCTGCCTCACCCCGCCACCATCACCAGCACCACCATCACCACATCCATTACTATCACTCTTCATTCACCACCACTACCACTACCAACAGCACCACCATCACCACAACCATCACTATCACTCTTCATTCACCACCACTACCACTACCACCACCATCACCATCACCACATCCATCACTATCACTCTTCATTCACCACCACTACCACTACCAACAGCACCACCATCACCACAACCATCACTATCACTCTTCACCACCACTACCACCTGCCACCACTTTATCACTATCACTCTTCATTCACTCACCACTACTAATTACCACCACCATCACCATATCACCACATCCATCACTATCACTTCATTCACCACCACTACCACTACCAACAGCATCACCATCACCACAACCATCACTATCACTCTTCATTCACCACCACTACCACTACCAACAGCATTCACCACATCACCACAACCATCATTATCACTCTTCATTCACCACCACTAACACTACCACACCACCACCATCACCATCACTATCACTCTTCATTCACCACCACTACCATCACCACCACCACCACCATCACCATCACTATCACTCTTCATTCACCACCACTACCACCACCATCACTATCACTCTTCATTTACCACCACTACCACTACCACCACCATCACCACAACCATCACTATCACTCTTCATTCACCACCACTACCACGACCATCACCATCACCACCACCACACCATCACCACACCACACAATTTATTCGTCATCGATCAGTCATTTAAAAAAAAAATGTCCATCTTGTATAAAGTTTTCACAGTTAAATTATAACAGACTAAAGTCGTGATATGTATAACAAACACTACAAAGACAAGGGTACTAATAACTGCGTCAGGCGATGAAGCAACAGCAGGTGAGATAACGCAATATTGCTTCAGCAGGTGTGAGGCGTGACACTCTTATTACCTGTGTACTGTCCCTCCAGAAAGACAAAACAAATGACTTCGTTTAAGTTCCTTCGTTTTTTTTATATGTTACAATTTGAGTTTATAACGTAATTTGTATCGTAAGATTTCGCTACATAAATTCCTGGATGATGTAGAAGAGATGTAGCGTTCGTTATAATGTTGTCTTTCTGGTCGTTGGGGTGCGGTGGTAAAGCGGATATATCTCTCGTTTCTTGCCCTAATAGTTGCTGGTTCGCTACCTGAAGTCTACCCAGCCGTACAGTAAATAGGTGTCTAAGCAAGTGAAAGCGGTAGAGTGTAGGGCCGGTATTACTGTCTTCTTTTACACCAAGTTAGAGGGAAGTGACGCACATTAGAGCCTCATACAATGTTTAAGTTCAAAGTTGTGTCATTATGAAGTTTGTGTGTGTGTGTTTGTGTGTGTGTGTGTGTGTGTGTGTGTGTTTCGTGAGTGAGTGAACTTTTTGTTTTATAGTTTCTTTGTTAGTGTTGTAGATAGTGTTGTTGGACGCTATGTTTTATCAGCGACTCAGTAAAAGTTGCTGGTAATGTTTATGTTTATGTCTCAGCTATTATCAGACTCCTTTGTTTGAGTTTGTATTGTTGACCCGGAAGATGGTGTTGACCTAAGTGCTAATTACAACAAGACTGACTTTGTTTTTCTTACCAGTTTCCACCGACAAACTCATTACATGGAGACTTATTTATGCACTGTGGCGTAAACTTAAAGTTGCTTGACGAACAACACCAACATTCAGCGCTCCATCTCCTCCCACCTTCTACCCCCACGGCGAGGATGGTGTCTTGGACAACATGAACTTTCTTGAAGTAAGCACACACACACACTATGACAAAACATACAGCTATTCTCTCCAAATAGTTTTTTCTTCAGTTCTTGGAGTGATGTGAAATAGGGTGGTGGACGGCGACCTGATAAAACAGGATTTGTGTACGATCCCTTGAAGCGCTGATGGGTTTTGGGGCACAGGTGGATAAGGAATAAGGTGACAGTGAGGGGTGGTAGAGGTAGGAGAGGAGGGAGAGGGAGAGGGAGAAAAGAAGGTGGAGGAAGAAGAGAAAAAGGAGGAAGAGGAGGAGCAAGAGGAAGGATGTTATGTACCAAGATGGATAGAAATATGAAGATATATACACAGCAAGCGAATGAATCCGGAATATAAATGACCTATTCAAGAGTATCATTATAGGCTTAAGGGATTATTACGTACCTACGAGCTTTATGAATCTATTATGTACACATGAGGCTTCTGGGACTATTACGTTAGAGAAGATATATAACTTTCAAGCAATTACAGCGGTACATACATAGCTGCAGGGAGTAAACAAATTAGATAAACAATAATAGGCCTGTTGTCCTTGTTTGAAGTTAAGTGTTACTGGCTAGAGAGAGAGTTAGGACCAATCAGCCACTCTGTGATCACTTGGTAAATCCTGAATCATCTCTTTCACGTACAATAAATCGTACAATTAATCCACCTCTTCTTTTTTCATGGGATTTTTCGTAGGGGTGAGTTGAGTGTAGCAGAAGAGCTGAGTACCTGATGTTGTCTTGTCACCCAAAAGGTTTGAAAAGTGATAATCATTGTGTAGTTGGTTCTTACGTCTTTAAGTGGAAATCAGGTTCATGGTCGCTCAGGAACCAGTTATAGGAGAGAGAAGTGGCCACTCAGGAACCAGAAGGAGAATGGAGGTATGGCCACTCAGGTATCAGATGTAGGAGGGAGGTATGGCCACTCAGGTACCAGATGTAGGAGGGAGGTATGGCCACTAAGAGACCAGAAGGAGGAGGCAGATATGGCCACTCAGAGACTAGAAGGAGGAGGGAGATATGGCCACTGAGGAGCCAGGAGGGAGGTATGGCCACTCAGAGACCAGAAGGAGGAGGGAGATATGGCCACTGAGGAGCCAGGAGGGGGTATGGCAACTCAATTGACCAGGAAGAGGACTGGGCTGCCATATATCACCAAGTGCCATTGTATCTCGCATTCCACACACTCCTCCAGACTTATCATTTCCCTGCAGTTCTTAACCTCCTTCATCCACACTGTTCTCGGTCGTAGATTTTATGTCATTCTCTGTAATTTTCGCACAAAAAATCTTCGGCAGATGATCAACAGGAGGTCAAAACAGGAGTATTTTTAAAGTTGTTAAGCTGAAGTGAGAGGGAATTAGATCACCCTAGAGAGAGAGAGAGAGAGAGAGAGAGAGAGAGAGACCCCCTCGCCGGGAAAGGTAGAAACGAACAGTACATAACTTTATAATGTGTGAATCATGACGGTATAATTATTCAGGTTATGTCAGGTGAGGAGAGTACAGTCATGAGCCGGCCAGACGCGTGTCACCATAACATTACAATATGTATTACACCTGGATGTTATAAGGTACGGTTCATTACCTTGTTATTATTACTCGAGTCACGCCGAGGAATACACGCCATGACAGGAGTATTAATCCACGACTTATGAAGAATATAGAAACGAAAGATACGCCATATTCCGGGAATTTTCAGGATACTACATATGGAAATGTCAAAATCTGGCTCCATAATTCGAGAAGTTCCGTGAATTTTCGGGAAATATGATGATGAATGGTGTAGCTTGAGTTACCGAGGTGTGATCAGCGCTGACGAACGAAAGAAAATTAAGGGTAATCAATGCCACAGTGATATAGCAATCGCCACCGTCCGCATCTGTTTGTCTGTCTCTTAGTGCTGTAAAGGAAGAACTAATAGGACCTTGGACTTTCATCACAGATAACACATTACTGCTTAATCCTGCTTGAGTACGATAGTTTGGTCCTGACACGATGCCTTGGAGAGTCAGTGGCCTCTAGATTACTGCTGCATTGGCTGACGTACGATATAACGTTATAACTGTATCTTCGTCCTGTTAATTCTTCTCCTAGTTTTGTCAATAGTGAAGAGTTGATACAAAGATAAAAAAAAACCCAGAACTTCATCACCTTTTATATACAGTGATTGATGGATTATTGTCAGAACTCCGCTAAAACCAAAATTGGATTAACCATATGCTCGCCTCCCCAAACATATTTCACCTGATAAATAAGCAACTTAACATTACCTGAGGGGTTAAGTTAGGTTAGGTTATATTAGGGTGTGTATTCATCAGGTGAAATAAGCTTGGTGGGCTAATCTTCCGAGGATCTAAACAAATGAATAAGATAAATGAACAGTGGTTATGCGGGAGTGGAGTTATTATTATCACCAGCTGAGACACTCTATGGTATATTCATCAGCCTCAGGGAAACAAATGTCTCACTCGTTATCACTATTTGCTGGGAATTCTCAAGTGAAAGTTAAAGAAAATGGCAAAGTTAGAATGAATTATTAAGTTTGTGAATGTCTAGGGTCTCCAGCCTCTGAGGGGTGAGGGTGGGAGTAGGAGGGCCTTACTGTTGCTGGAAGGAAGGAAGGAAGGAAGGAAGGAAGGAAGGAAGGAAAGAAAGAAGGAAGGAAGGAGGGAACCCCCCTCTTCCCTTGTTTACTTTAATTACGCTTTTAATTTAATTTGATTTAATTAGTTTTGTGACAGTGGCATTAGTTATATGAGGTGTGTGTGTGTGTGTAAGGAGGACCTCCCCAGGTGTGTGTGTGTGTGTTGTGAGGACCTCCCTGGTGTGTGTGTGTGTGTGTGTTGTGAGGACCTCCCAGGTGTGTGTGTGTGTGTGTGAGGACCTCCTAGGTGTGGGGTGGGTGTGTGTGCTGGGGAGGACCTCCCAGGTGTGTGTGTGTGTGTGTGTTGGGGAGGACCTCCCCAGGTGTGGTGGGTGTGTGTGTTGTGGAGGACCTCCCCAGGTGTGTGTGTGTGTGTGTGCTAGGAGGACCTCCCCAGGTTGTGTGTGTGTGTGGCATTGTGAGGACCTCCCCCAGGTGTGTGTGTGTGTGTGTTGTGAGGACCTCCCAGGTGTGTGTGTGTGCTAGAGGACCCCCAGGTGTGTGAGGTTGTGAGGACCTCCCCAGGTGTGTGTGTGTGTTGTGAGGACCTCCCCCAGGTGTGTGTGTGTGTGTGTGTGCTAGGAGGACCTCCCCCAGGTGTGTGTGTGTGTGTGTGTTGTGAGGGACTCCCCAGGTGTGTGTGTGTGTGTTGTGAGAACCTCCCCAGGTGTGTGTGTGTGTGTGTGTGTGTGTGTGTGTGTGTGTGTGTGTGTGTGTGTGTGTGTGTGTGGTCTCGTCCTTACCTTGACCTCGCGACCAACTTAAGGCTCTACTCCCCTCCTCGATAATAACAAAGGTAAATTACAGAAGGTAAAATCAAAAGCTTTCCTTGAGGTATTCTGAAGAACTTTACAAGGTTGGTTTTGTTTATACTGTGTGTAGTTTCTTGACATTTATTGCTTGTGTCTTGTGTGTTGTTTGTTTGCTTTATGTATTGTTTGTGTACTTTGTGTCTTGTGTTTGTTTACTTCAAGTCATCTTTTACTTATGTTTATACTAAGTTACGTTTGTTTACAATGACCTTGTGCTTGTTTGTCAATTGTATATTTTTTAACTATAATTTGTGTTTGCTCCATAAGTTAGTTGTCCTTACAATTAGTAACCAGAAAACCTAACCTAACTTAATTTGATCGTGACTAAAATCTCAATATTTTTAACGCATTTTTTGGTCGGAACTTGAGGTGAGGTGGGGTGGGGTGGGTGGGGTGGGGTGGTGGGGTGGGGGTGGGGGTGGGGTGGGGTGTGTGGTGGGGGTGTGTGGGTGGGGTGGGGTGTGGGGTGTGATGGGTGGTGGAAGGTGGGGGCAGGTATAATTAATCCAAAGTTTATCGTTGTGATAATCCCTCCCCTCTCCCCCCCCCCAAAAAAAAATGGAAGACTTTATGATTTAATTTGCAGATAAAACCTAATTGGATTACCTGATGATTAAACACCCAACTTATTTTACCTTAAGATTAACCGCCCTAACTCTCAGTACACCCAGGTAGTGTTGAGGTGTTTAATCCTCAGGTGAAAAAATATGGGAGGCTTAATCTTCAGGTGATCAGACTAATGTGTCAATATGAACAACTGAAATTTCTCGTATTTTTTTTAGCATATCGTAATTTTTGTCTCCTGATAATCCCCCTAGAGTCATGTTCGAATAAGGTTAGGTTAGGTTAAGGTCAAGGTCAGGTGTGAAAGGTCATTATAGGCAGGTCAGCATCAAAGGTTAATTAGGTCAGGTGTAAACTCCTCTACAGTATATAAAAGTTTCCACAAGAGGTTTATTTTAGTTACCCCAAGAACGTGACGTAACTCAGTACACATAACACGTTTTCTCTATTGATCCAGACATGAAGTAAATTTATTCTGACTGGAAAGACATTTTACTGAAAAAGATCGAACAGTTGATTATGTCGAAATTTCATATCTTTATAACCTAATCAACTAACTATTGAAGAAGTCTAATCAACAGGTTTGTCTATTGTTCCACTGTCATTCTATAAACCGTAAAACAAAGAAAAACAAATGTACAAAGTCGAACCAACAAAAGAATTCGAAGAAAATGTAAAATTGGATCTTACATCATTATTTAATTACCTTACGTTCTTGAACTTGAAAACTATTGACTATTGTGCAGTATATTATAACACTGACGTTTCCTCTCACCTGCTCTGGTATTTCGCCCAACACTAAAACACTTGAATGATGGGGAATATGAGGCCCCGTGCGTTTGATTTGGTTACCGTTGGAGACATCAAACAAATATAGCAGCGTTTTTAATCGAATATCCGGATGTAACTATTAATTCCTTGAGATGATTTTATTCTGTCTAGTCTTTATTTTTCTCTCTATTCTTCTCTTTTCTCACTTTCCTATTCTTGTTCCTCGTCCCATTTATCCATCCATATCTTTCCCTGCCTCCATCATTGCCTCTTTCCCTCTTCACTTCCGTGCCTCTTAACTCTCTCTCTCTCTCTCTCTCTCTTCTCCACACCCCAGCCTCACCTCTCTGGAACAGTGAACGCCTGGTTGATCAAAGACTGGAAGGAACATGTTATCGTAGTCACAGTGTAGTTCTTCTGTGGCCAAATTTACAGTTTTTAATTTCCTGCTGGTGAAATGTGTCTCGTGGGTGTCTGGCACAACTGAAGGCCGGGACACGAGTCTTTGAACTTTTTCTCTCTATATTTACTAAAACTTAATTCCAATAACTATGTATATGTTTAGTTTATGGTGATTTGATTTTTATATTTATTTTTTTATTGGGAAAAGCTGAGACGTAACCATCTGAATATGATCCCTTTTCTCCTGTTTATATACGTGTATATATAATTTTGTTTAAGCCACATTTCAGGGTAAATTTTTCATACTGTTCGCTATAATTTTCAGCGATGGATCTTCCAGTATAAGGAACGTGATAAGGAGCATTAGAGGAACAATCTATCAGGGTTGACGAGTGAGCGAGGGTGACTGACAACAACATAAACAACGAAAAGAACCACACCCACACACACCCACCCACACACACCCACACACACACACACAAACACACACACACACACACACACACACTTGAACGTATTACACATGAAATATTTTCCTTCCCGGAGTAAGTCACCACACGTTCAGTTAAGTAACAACACTGAGTCTGACAGTCAACGTGTACTAGGAGTCTGACAGTACTAGGAGGCTCCACCCTAACCTAACCCTTAAAATCGGGATCCTTTAGAACTGCAACAATTTAGGATTGGAACCCGTTAGAACTGGAACCCTTTAGGACTGGAACACATTAGGACTGATTTCCAATATATGGGAACCAACAATTGTACAGAGTAACATTTGTTTAGTGTGTTAGACTCGGCTGAGTGTTACAGTGTCCACTTTCCATTAGTTAATTTGCAATCACGGGAGGACACTTAGCAGTCAGCATCATGTACAGTATGGTAAGTGAGGTTATCAGAGTTGGTCTGAGCACACGGTCAACACAAACACGCAGTTGTAGCCAGACTTTTGTTCGACTCACCGAGCTGAAGACTAAATGGTTCATATACAGGTACTTTAAACATTGGTGTCTTGAAAGTATGATAAAACTCCTCTGTGTCTATTGAGATTCGTTTAAGAGTTTAATAATAATGATTAATAATACAATTTACGGTTTATTGAAAGAGCATGGCAGCCGGAAGGCTGAAAATATACAGTAACATAAGTGGGGAATGGGTCTCTTGATTGACAAATAATATACAAGTAACGTATGTGATACAAATATGATATATAATAACTAGGTGGAGAGAAGGCCATACCACATGGCATTTCAACATAGTGACAGTGCGAAAAGGAAAGAGTGACTGGGAGTGAATACACGGTTAATTCCAAGTTATTGATAATTTTTACAATGGTTGGGACTGGGCTGTTCTTATAGCAATCAGTACGAGCTCGTATGGGCTGGATGCGGTTGTGATGTCGAACAGCAATTCGCGGACGAGGGATCTCGGGTGGTAGTAGGAGCCGGTGTCGAGGATGGTGCAGAAGCTTCTCACCAAATTTGCAGATGAGGTCGTGGTGATGGTCAGAGAGAGTCGAGAGGGTCAGTGTGTTGATCGCTTCTCGATATGTGGAGTAGGAAGGGGAGAGAATAATCTTGCATGCCCTCTTTTGCACTTTTTCTAGGTGTTGTTGTGTGGCATTTAAAGAGGAAGACCAGGCATGGGAGGCATAGGTAAGCTTGGGAAGTATGAATGTTGAGTAAACACTGAGGAGCTCGGGCGAAGGAGGTGGAGACGGAAACTGGAGGATTTAAAACTTCACTGACTTGTGCTTTCCAATTTAGTTTATCTATGGTGACGCCGAGGAGCTTAGTGGAGTCTACAACCTGGAGTGTGTTGGGGCCTAGAGTAATGGAAGGGGGCGGGACAACGTCGGAGGAGAGGTTGATGTGCATAACCATGGTCTTGGTATGGTTGATGGTGACGTGGTTGTTGGTGGCCCAATTTTGGAGACTGTTCAATAAAACCTGAAGGGCGGTATAGTCGGGAGCCGAGTTGTTGACAGTGATCCCAATGGTGGAGTCTTCGACATATTTCCTACGGGCAGGGGTTTCTCTTAGGGCATCATTGATAAGCATAAGGAAGCAGAGCGGTCCCATCTTGGTGCCTTGGGGGACGCCACAGGTGAGTAACTGAAAAGTGGAGACAGTCCTCGGATGCGTACGGTTTGGCGTCGGTCCCTGAGGAAGTCTTTAAGCCATGGTATACGACTTCTTCGAAACCTGAGGTCGATAACTTTGTTGATGATTAAATTGTGATCGACTAGGTCAAATTTTTTGGTGAAGTCAATGAAGGCGACAGCCACAGAGGTTTTTCGTTTTTTCCAGATGGCGGTATATGTAGTCGAGAAAGCTGACAAGACAGTGATTAGTGGAGGAGGTTTTCATATTGCCAAATTGCTGAGGATCTATGGCGCCTGCAATATCAGCATAAGCCCAGTCAAACACAAAACTTTCACAGATTAAGCTGGGTATTGGGGTGATTGCAATGGGTCGTAGCTTATTTAAGGATTGTGGGCTGGTTGACTTGGGCACTAGTGTGTGTGTGTGTGATCCGCGCCACACAGGGTGGTGTAATACGTCTAGTGTGGCAGCACTATGTTAGTGTTAAGGTACAAGCACTGCTTACTCCCCCCCTTTCAGCTGCCGCCGCTGGCTAGTCCTCGTGGCGAACAGGGAAGCAACTTGCATAAGTCTTCCCCTGCCAGTACACAGCCTCCTCACCATCAAGACTCCTGCTGTGCCTCCTCGTGGCAACACACGGTAACTGGGTGCCTCATGGGCTCAGGGTAGACCAGCAGGGGATCTCGGAGTAGCAGTGGGCCCCAGAGGGATTAACCTCGGTTGGTATAAGGCTACAGGAGTAAACCCCGAACGAAAAATTTGCGATGGAGCTCCGCATCAGGCAGACATGCTTACAGAGCTCCAACAAGAACCCCAACGGCGGTATAGGCAGAAGAGGTGACCATCGTGGAAACCCAACGACTACACCGGCGTACGAAGGCAATGCCTGATGGACAGGCTACTAAGGCGAAACCCAAAAAACTGGGCTATCAGCAGTCCATTGTAACTTTCCCTCTTACCAGTCGTTGCAACACTTGCATCACTGGACCAGGAAAATGGAGAGCCAAGATGTGTGGTTGTAGCCTGTGCTCCTGCCTCACCACATAAATCAACTCATGCACAGCCATCATCCAGTTCATCACACCTCTCATCATCATCAAAACCCCTATACCTCCAAAAGTCCTATGGCGACGGACGAGTGGCGACGGGGACAGGCAGAGATGACTGCCGGGAGTCTCTAGTCACAACTCTGCAAATGGGCGGCACAGATAAGATGGTCGTTTATGCACTGGGATTTTGGCAGCAATCCGGTCCTGTCTGTGCGACTGAGCAGCCCTTTCGAGGAGCCACTCTGCTCACTCCACAGGGGAAAGGGGCTAGAAAAGGTGCGCTAAACATAGCCTGTCTAAACACCCAACCTGACTGGGCAAGCACACCCAGTAAGGTCATCCTTATGCAGTGGAAAACACAGTCAAAATCACAGATCCAAACAAAAACAAACCATACAACCTCTTACGGTCGCTGCATGAAATGTCAGGACCCTTCTGGATACTGGTACAAATTAGTGTCCCGAAAGAAGAACTTCCCTTGTGGCAAAAGAGCCACAAGAGGGAGGACCTCTGCTTACCAGCCGCCACCACTCTCTCCTGGAGAATAAATGGGAAAAGGAGGAAATCCTCCAAATTTTTAAAGACGCTTCCACTGTCAATATTTATAAGGACAAGGGAGACCGGTCAGACTGTGAAAACTACCATGGGATCTCGCTGCTCTCCGGAGCTGGTACGATTATCGCCAGAGTCCTCCGAAACAGACTTCTTCCTGGGGCGGAAAACTTCCTCCGAGAATCTCATTGTTGTTATAGACCATCACGTGGCACCACTGACATGATCTTTACTGCCCGCCAGATACAGGAAAAGTGCATAGAACAGCATTGTGACCTGTACATGGCTTTCATCGACCTAACCAAGGCCTTCGACTCGGTCAACAGGGAAGCTCTCTGGTGGATCGTCAGCCGTTTTGGCTGCCCACCAAAATTCATCGCCATTGTGAGGCAACTTCACGATGGCATTAACGGCAGTGTCCTGCACAACGTCACCCAATCTGAGTTCTTCCCCATCCATACAGGGGTTAAACAAGGGTGTGTACTGGCACCAACTCTCTTTTCAATTTTCTTGGCTGCCTTCTTACTCGTGTCAGTGAACATCGAGTACCAGGTGAAGGGGGTCTTTTCAATATAAGACGCCTCCAGGCGAGAACAAAGGTGTCGGCAGCTTCCATTACTGAACTTCAGTATGCAGACGACCTCACCCTCGTTGCTCACACTGAACACGACCTACAGGAGATCCTGACCACCTACACAGATGCGTATGCACACGTCGGCCTTGAGGTGAATGTACGTAAGACTCAGACTCTCTTTCAGCCTGCCCCTGGTTCAGACACACCTCCACCATCCATCCAGCCTCACGGTACTACCCTCTGTTCACCACCGCAGACATCGATGAAGAAATTCAGCACAGGATCAAATGTGCATCTCAAGCCTTCGGCGGACTCCGAAACCGTGTCTTCAACTGTAGGGAGCTGAAATTATTTTCAAAGCTGCATGTATATCGAGCAGTGGTAGCAAGACATGGGTTACATGCAGGAAGCACCTCAAGGCACTTGAAAACTTTCTCCAACTTAGTCTACGTTCCATCCTCCGAGTTCGCTGGGAAATCAAGAGAACAAATGTCAGTATTCTTGCTGACACCAACTGTAGGAGCATCGAGGCTACCTTTATCCATGATTAGCTACCTTGGACTGGCCATGTTACCCGCATGGACGACAGTAGACTGCCAAGGCAGCTACTTTACAGTCACCGAACGAAGAGTAAACGTAACGCCGGCGGGCAATTGAAAAGGTATAAGGATAGTCTTAAAACAAACCTGAAAAACTGCCAAATCGACCCCTTCACCTGGGAGACGATTACTCCACATCATAACGCTTGGAGGAGCACCACACGAGAGGGTGTCAATATTTTGGAGTTAGCCAGACTGCATACCGAGGCAGATAAGCGCCAACGCCGTAAAGACGCTGCCGTCGCCCCTCCCGCACTAGATGTAGCCCTCCCCATGTGCCACGAATGTGGACAACGTTGCAGGTCCCGTATCGGCCTCTTTAGTCACCTCAACACTAACTAACCTAGGTGACATCCCTAAGAACTCATATAATTGTATCTTAGCTGGATGATCATTATACTCGATTCCGAGTGACAGCAAAGTAGTAGTAGTAGTAGTAGTAGTAGTAGTAGTAGTATGTGTGTGTGTGTGTGTGTGTGTGTGTGTGTGTGTGTGTGTGTGTATGAGAAACATTCCACCTGAAGAGTAACTTGTGCTTGGATAATCTAACACAGTGTTGTCCAGAGGGTCATATATTACAGCTTTAGCCACTGAGGAAGAGACGACTGGGGCAGGATTAATTCTCATTCCTAAACATAATCAGTTAATGGCACAAGGGGGAGGGTAGGGGTTGGGGAAGGGGGAGGGGGGGGGTGTGGGGGTATGGGGGTGGAGGTGAGGGTAGGGGGTGGGGATGGTGGTTGTGGTTGAGGGGGTAGTGGTAGAGGGGATGGGGTGGTGGTAGCGCCTACACAAACACACACAATTATCCATATTTATTAACGCCTACCCATGTAAACGTGCACAAAGGAGAGTGTACAAATAAATAGTTTCTTTATTGAGACACATTACTTCACAAACATTTATGACAGCCCAGGAAGCAAACCTCCAATTTTGCGCCTAAGGTAAAGCGCACAAGATTTAGAATATCAAGAGCCAGGCTAGTTATTGATTCCCCTGCCCTTACCTTCGCTTGGGTACATTCTATGTGCTCGTGCTTGGGGTTTGTCGGTGCGTAAAGCGAACAGGCTATTGCAGGAGATGATGGAGGGCCGTGATCAGGAGGCTGGTGAGGGTGTATACCACAGGGGCAATGTCTTGAATCACAGGAGGAGAAGGTATCATATATTCACCGATATTTCCATGATGCTGCGGTACATGAACACCATTTATATCTCTTTATTTATCTTACCATTTTATATATTTCATTTCATATAGACCGGTAGCCAACCAACAGTCCGTTCCAGTTCGAAAACTTTGACCAGAGGAGATGGGAGAAAGTTTACCGCGTGGACAAAGAAGTTTACTGGAATCTGTGGTTTACCAGATGCGTAATGGGTTTACTCTGGAATGTCTGTTCGTTATAATGGACCACTGTTGTGCACGCAGGATGCAAACATTATTTAAAACCGGCAAATGGGGAAAATAATAATGGAACCTTTATGTTTTGTTCGTCTAAACTGTTTACGTCGTTCAATTTACAGAAAACAGCTTAAATCATATTTTATTTTCTCTCAAGAACATATTCCAACATTGGCGGTACATCTAAGACAACACGAGCTTAAAATAAATTCCGTGTGTGTGTGTTCTAGAGAATAAATTGTCCTTGTGTATGAGTGTTATTATCCTCGCCTCATGATCATCACTCACAAAACAGCTCATAAATACCCCCAAAAGAAGCACACATCATATTTGCAATTAATTACCTAAGAAAATGTTGTGAGAATGTTGAATTAGTTCGAAATACCTAACACTTCATTAATATTTCTACCTCATAACGAATTCACAAGACCAACCTGTTCAATATCCCTCCCCACGGTAATTTATAGATTGGAGTACAAGTATTATCGACAACAACTGCGTAATGAGGTCGCTTGTTGTTGTGCCTTTGATCAGGTTGTGACTGAAGGTGACGTCATGAGGGTAAGGCCGTAGAAGGACGCTCAGGACGTAGAGTACATAATGGACGCTGAGGGCTGAGTGGATGAAGGGGAGGGTAACTGGATGAAGGGGAGTGGTGGATGGAGGGGAGGGTGGTGAATAAAGTGGAGGTGGTGGATGAAGGTGGAGGCAGTGGACGCATTGGGGGAAAGAGGACGAATTGGACGAAGTTGACGCACTAGACGAAGTGAACGTATTGGACGCAAAAGGGGACGCAAATGGGCATCCTCATGTCCCCTTCTAACCAATTACTCGACCCGGAGATTGGCATTGGCTCCCGCTAATATGTTAAAGGGATCACTCTCTGTGAAGGCCCCGAGGCGCTCTCCTCATTTAGGGTGTGGTAGGGGCGACCTTAAAGGGGGGAGATATTGCGACAAGGGGAGAATATAGGGGGTTAGAAAGGGCGATTTTATAAAGGAGGAAATGTCCTGCTAAGGGTAAATTAGGGATGGTAAAGGGAAGGCAGAAAATGAAGGGAGGTTAAAGGGAATTTAGTGGGTGGCAAGGGGTGATCTTAAAGGGATAAAGGTTGGGATGGGGGTAAATTAGGGGTTGACAGGCATGGTTACAAAGGGTTATGTCACGGAGGGTTTAACTAAGGGGTGATATATACTGTAGGGTTTTAAAGGGTAATAGGCAGTGTCTGAGAAGAGAATCTGCAAACCAGACGGATATGGGGGTGAAAGAACAGAGAAAGGGGGAAGAGTAGGGATGGGGGGTGAAGAGTAGGGGAAGGGGGGAAAAGTAGGGGGAGGAGGAAAAGTAGGGGAAAGGGGGGGAGAGGGAGGGGGATGACCTTAAAGAGAAAAAAGGATTCACTATACCCAAGGAAATTAAGAGGATGTCAAGTATGGCTTCAAATGGAGGAAAGGGTGATTCAGGGGTGGCGTGGAGGTTCAGGGGTTGGCAGACTTGAACTTAAAGGGGAAGAATCCTATTTAAATGGAGTTTTTTAAGGGGTATCCAATTTAACATCAAAGGGGGAGGCAGGGGTATGCTGTAACAAGTTAAATGGGAGAAGATTGGTCGCTACAGAGGTACCAAAGAGAGGTTTAAGGGGTATCCAATGTAACCTCAAAGGGGGAATTCGCCTCCCCCATTCCCTCTTGTTTTAATATCAATAGCCTCCAAGGTACACCCTGTAATATTCGGGGCATGTAATTAAGTTTTCATTACGGGGACCAAAAGCTGAGGCGCAGGTGTATTGGTGATATTAGAGATGAGCTTTATAATACACACGCACACGCACACACGCACACACACACACACGCACGCACACACGCACACACACGCACACTGGTGTTTATGGATATCAAGTATCATATCAACTTTGGGATTAGGTTAGTTTTACGATTGTGAAATGTTGTATTAACTTCATCCTCCTCTTCCTCTTCCTCCTCCTCCTCCTCCTCCTCCTCCTTTTCTCCTCCCTCTCACTCACACTCCCCTCCCCCCCTCTCCCTCCGTCTCTATCTGTCTGTATGTGTCTCTGTCTCTTCATTTCTCTGTCTCCTTCTCTCTCTCAGCTTCAGTAAAAGAAAACACGGTGTCAGCGCCGGTATTGGAAATTCCTGCACTTTTCATTCACACATTTTTCAGGCGCTCTGGCACAATCACATTGTATATTGCATAATACATCTGAGATCAGCGGATGTATGAAGGCAATACATCGTGCATAATTGAACTATGCTTGCGCTTGATGCACTCGTTTTCCGATTACGTTCAAAATGTTCAATCGTGAATCACAGAACGGCGTCATACGGAATTTCTGGTTTAAATTTCAATTTGGCTTCAATTTTGGTGGAGGTTGTATTTATGAGTGGGTGTGTGCTGAGTCTAAAACTGATTGTCGGAGCTGTGTGTGTTGGCCTGAAATTAGAATTCTTTTCACTCGTTCATGACAAAGTGTCCGTGAGGGGGGTGGCAGAGGGAGGAGGAGGGCAGGGACAGAAGAGTGGAGGGCAAGGGGTGAAGGGAGGAGGAAGGAGGGCAGAGGAGGAGGGAGGGCAGGGGACAGATAGAGTGGAGGGCAAGGGGTGAGGAGGAGGAAGGGGAAGGACGGCAGAGGAGAGGCGAGGGGAGGGCATGGTAGGGGGGATCTGGGAAAGGCGAGAGGACAAGACTGAGAGGAAGACACAGGTGGGTACGGGAGGAAAGGACAGGGGGGGGCAGATCCTAACCTAACCTAACCTAAACCTAACCCTCGTTCATGTCTTCCCCTTCCTATAGTCTTACACACTCTGACATCATGAGAGAGTTGACTAGAAGCATTTAAATAGGACTCTTGTCCTCAATCCACACAGCACTTTAACATGGTTTCCTTTACTGGCAACATTATTCAATATCCCTCGTGTGGAAATCTTGATCTCCTTATCAAGAACCATAAGACCTTTCCTTCGTTCGACCTATCCGAATAACAAAGTGTGGTATCAGGTTTAACTTTCCCAAATCCCTTCTTTTGTTTTCCTAGATTTGATATCATTTTAATATCCTTGATTTCTTCCTTTACCATCAGCTACGACGTTACTGCAGTAGATTGTTTATATTCTGATTACTGTCCTATCCACATATACTGCACACACACACAGTCACATAATGCCACCTGAACGAAACACAAAACTGTTCTCCACACACACACACACACACACAGTCACATCATCCCACCTGAACGAAACACAAAACTGTTCTCCACACTCATTGCTTCTTCCCCCCACACAAAATATTTATACATTCATAAAGGCAGAAAAACCAAAACAAACATAGCCACCTTCTCTTAAATTCACAGGGAGGCAGGAGCTAGGAGGGGGAGGTGGAGGGCTTGTTTTTCCCCCTCTTCCCTCTCAGCGACATGACATACAGACCCCTGCCCTGTGAACTACTCCAAGATAAGTCTCACATTTCCTGTTCAACACTTCTTCCCTCGAGAGCTTAACTGGGTAGCTACAGTATGTCATTTAATTTGAAGTGTTGATCATCTACGACCTTACCTGACCTAACATTGACTCTCTTAATACACGCTCTTCACACTACATCACAACCCCCCCTTTCCTCTACAACCCATAACAACCTCCTCCTTCAGAAACCACCCTCCTACACCCCTACCCCCTCTCCTCCATCTTACCCTTCTTCTACACCCACAACCCCCTCCTACACCCCCACCCTACACCTACACCCCCTACCCCTCTCCCCATCTTACCCTTCTTCTACCACCCACTACCCCTCCACACCCCCACCCACACCTTCTACCCCACAACCCTCCCTACCCCACACCCTACACCTTCTACACCCCTACCCCTCTCTTCCATCTTACCCTTCTTCTACACCCACAACCCCTCCCTACACCCCCACCCCTACACCTTCCACACCTCCCCACAACCCTCCTACACCCCTACCCCTCTCCCCCATCTTACCCCTTCTTCCTACACCCCCACCCTACACCTTCTACACCCCCGTACTCCATAACAATACACATATCAGACATCTTTCAATACAGTACACTTCAACAAGAGTAAAGAGGATACAGTGGTCACTCCCTATACCAATTACAAGGTCAATATTTAATCACCCTGTTAGAAGAGAGAACTACACTGAAGGCATTTAACTTGAGGGATTGGATAGATGAGTGGGGATTGGGTGGATATTGAGGGATTGGATAGATGAGTGGGGATTGGGTGGATATTGAGGAAAAAAAAATACCCGAAAGATTAGACAATGGATTAAGACCACTAGAAGAGATTGGTTTATTTCAAGACAACAACAACTAGATAAATAAATTAATCTAAATACTATAAACTAGATTAGAGATTGGAAACTGTGTCCCCCCCCCAAAAAAAACCCCAGGAAATATAGGATTAATGGTATTTACGGGGGGATTAGGGCTTGATTGGAAATGCTAGCTATATGAATGGTATAGTGGAAATTAGAGCTTAGAGGGATTAGAATGGCACTGAAAAAAAAAAGAAAAAAAAAGTTAATGGCCAAACTTTAGTGAATTTACCTGATAAATTATTTATTTTTGTTTTTATACCTCCGCTGTGTTTGTGTTTTATTTTTTTTTGGGGGGGGTGGGTTTATTAATTAGCTCTTGTATCTGATATATCTAATACTATTCAAATTAATTATTAGTAATTAAGTGCTAAAGGTGCCTAATTTAGAGCACATAAGCGACACGTGTTTGAAATATTAAAAAATAAAAGTGATAATTTATGTACATATAAATAATTCAATGTATTGTATAATTTGGCCTGTGTAGAAAATAAAAATATATGGCATATATATAAATAATCTCTGTGTATAAAATCATATGTGGTATAATTTTCGTGTATATATGGAATGAAGATTTTTTTTTCCAATATAATTTTCGAAACGATACGTTAATAATTGACGTGATAATTCAAGAGATAGAGAAGAGAAAGACTAAAATTACGGAGAATAATAATAACACGAAGAAGACGAAGAAGAAGACAGGAAGAGGGTGGGTGAAGTAATGGTAGGGAGTAATTAAGAAACAGGGGTCGTTTCTTCATTCTGCTCGGCTCAATGGCCAGCCAATACCAACCAATCCAAATACCCATTGAGGACGCACCTGGGATTCCAATTGGCTAAACTACGACCAGACACGACAGGAGGGATATGATGAGCACTCCTGGGTATACGTCTGACCCCCCCCCCCCCACACACACACATGACTACACAGATATACACAAGCATACATGACTACATACACATTTGAATACACACACACACACACAATATTTACCTTTCTAGAATAAAAAACAAAAAAACAATCTTTTTCATCTGATTCTCTTATTTCTGTCGTCTCTCGTTTTCTCGTTCTTGTAGTTCTCTTACCCTCTCCTCCCTGACGCAGCTCCTGACACCAACACCTTAATATCTTAGAGTGACTCCAGCCTGGGTCGAGACGTACACAGACTTGACAACAAAGAAAATAATCACAGAGATTATTTAAGAACACACATAAGATTTCGATCAGTATGTATGTATGTATGTATGTATGTATGTATAGTCATGTGTGTATGTGTGTATATATTTGAGTGCTCACGTAAGTTATGAGTGCGTGAGAGTATTTGCACGCTAGTGTGTTCCATGTGGGAGTGTATGTGTACGTGCGTGTATGTCCGGTATGTGTGTGTGTGTATGCTGGTCGTGGTGTTGTGTACAAATTGAAGCATCTTCCCTCTTGACTATACAACACATATTCAGGGTGTGGATATTTCCTCAGAACAAATATCACGGATAACAATTTTCTATAGTAATTTCTCGAAGGATCAATATTTCCTAAAGTTATTCGAGATTGAAGCAAAATGTCGCGTGTAAGGACAGGTTATTACCTGAAGGCTAAGTACAGTAATTGATAGGCAAATACTAACACCTCTCACAGTGCTAAGTCGACAAACCGTGGGAATTAATAGTTGCCTAAAATAAATAAGAAATGCAAATAAGAAAACCAAACTCAATGTCATTTAGATTGAAGGAAGGAGCAGTGCCGGATTTAGACCTGTGGAGGCCCATGGGCAGCCTCTTTGTGGAGTCCCCCTCATTATAACTACCCAAGAGGGTGGGGTGACGAGTGAAGCGAGCCTAAACATCTGGGAGTTCCGGGGGGCGCTGTAAGCCCCCCGGGAAAATTTTGAAATTTGAACACTTCTTTGGAGAATTTTGAAGGCATATGCAGTTATATTGAGGAAATTAGAACACAGTGCCCTGATGGCATTCGTAATGGAAGTGATAATGAAAAAAAAATATTATTATTTTTTTAATCTCAATTTCGTTATTCCATGTAGTTCATTTTTAATCAATATATGTTTGTGGAATTCTAAATATATTATTTGCAACACAAACAATAGCATTCATTAAAAATATACGGTTCATAGGAAAACTAGGTATTCATGAATTTCAAGGAGTAGCTAGCCTAATTTCTATCACGCTCCTTACTGAACATAGTTTTACGTGATGGAATAGATAAACATGACATTTAAAGAATGAAAATAAAAATAATCCAAATGAATAAACAAATAAATAAAATATTGTAATATGTGGAGGCCCCTGGACAGCTGCCCACTTTGCCCACTCCTGAATCTGGCCCTGGGAAGGAGGTGAATGATAGAAGAAGAATAAAGAAGAAGGGAGAAAAAGAGAAGAAAAAATAAAATAAGAACAGGAAGCAGCAATACCTGATGGACAAAACAATAACAAATTATGCTGAACAGTTGTATAATGTGTAGTCATCAGCGTCTTGTTCATACCATCTTTCACTCCATCTCGGGAATCATTTCTTCGTCACACGTTAATATCTCACCAAGTACGGCTGAAACTCGCTTATTTTAGCCCAGGTACCTCCATCCCCCCCCTCCCCTCTCCTCCCCCTCAAACCATCAGCCACACCACTCCATCTAGCCAATCACCGTCCGAGCCCCGTCTAACCTATTAACACCCGAGTTGATCAGCGCCTGAGTCTTCCACGCCAATCAACAGGCGAGTCTATCTAGTCCAATCAACGCCCCCAAAGTCCGCCTAGACCATCAGCTTGTGAGTCCATCTAGCCAATCACGACACGAGTTTTTTTTTTATTTATTTTTCAACAGCAAAAGCAGACAGATCTTGGCCTTTGTGAAGTCACTTATCCACGCATAAATTATCTCTCGCTCCAGGAATGTGTTATGGCCCCTGCACCTGGCCTTCCTCTCTCGGCGGTGCTTTCATTTCTGTTTATTCACATTACCTCGTGTTCAGCGCCCATCATGCTGCCGTGTTAGATGAGTCTAGTAAGCCACGCCTGCCACCAACACTTACCTCCTTACCCTCCCTCATCTTGCTTCTTATATTTTCCTCTTCCTCCTCCTCCTCCTCCTTCCTTTACTCCTTATTTTCTTCTTTTCTTCCTTCTACTCCCTCTTCTCCATCTCTTCTTTCTTCTCTCCCCCTCCTTCATCTCCCTTTTCCTCTTTCCTTGCCCATACACTCTCACAGACATCATTTCTAAAAATCATCATCATCATCATCATTATTCTCTCTCTTCGCTGGCCTAATAACCCTCTAAGGCGCAGGACGTGACTTAATTCCCCCCCCATCACCACTCACTCACACTGACCTTAATAACGAGGAATTAAATCATTAAAAATAATAATACCTTAATGAGGACATGAAGCCTTCCTAAATGCTATTATTAATGACATAAGATTGAGTAAATAACTTTGGCTTCTAATGAGGTCATAATGAAGAGTTGGCACGAGGTGGTTGGTCAAATGGGCCCTTAGTTCTATTAGGTTAGGTTAGGTGAGGTTAGATCTCTTGGTGGTACAGAGACTTTCCCTTGTACACTTCCGGTATTACCTGGCTATAGGAAGCTAGACACACCTTAATCCTATTAGTGTTTTCTACCTGGGAGTTACCTGAACAATATAATTACTGTATATATATTTTCATTACGTTCGCCATTACTTCTCTAATTATAATTATATCTGTACTGTTGTGTCTAAATATTGTAGATAACATACATTTAATTTTATGTGTTTATGCAAGAAAATCTCTGAGTAATGTAAAAATTGTCTATCTTTTGTTTTCGGAGTTAAGTGATGAATGTCAACCTAAAGTGTTTATATATGAAAGTCTTCCATACAAGTAGATTCTCAATAAACATTTCAATCTGATTTTGAGTCTTGAGTATTGTGTTTATTTCAGACTTTACATATAGGAAACATATTGGAAACCATGTACAAGTGTTATGACCCAAAGGAAAAAACGTTACCAGGCTTAAAACATAATTTAAGTCAAGTATCTGAGGAAATCAACCCCGCGTCTCTCTCACTCGGACGGGAAAGGTTATCGGCCGCCCCCGGAGATGCCAGTAATTGATGTTCTGGTGTATCCAATATCGAAAAATGCCCCGAGTAAACTTATTTCCCCTTCTGTTAATCGAAGCAGCCAATACCATTAAGAAATTCACGATAATCCCGGTGACAAAGACCATTAGTGATTTTTACCTTCACCTGTCTGGCAAAACTCATGTAAAGATTTTAATTTCGTGTTGGGTTATAATGATTACCTGGAGCAGTTTTAATCTGAGAATTTTTCCCGATAAGCTGAAGTTGACCCCCAGGTGAATTATTGGGGAAAAGATGTATGCGTTTTTATTTTCGGCGTGATCATTGTACCCCAGTCTTATTAAAGGTATTAGTCTTGAAATTGTTTACAGAGACCAAATACAACTTTCATACATAAGGTCTTAGTGGTCTTTGTGTAATAAATTGAAGGATAAAGTGTGTATAGCAGGAGTCAGTAAGTCTTTACGGCTGAATTCTCTTAAATATTAGCCAAAAATATACACATGAGGGTACACACACGGCAAACAGTTATGATCAATCGTGCACACACACACACACACACACACACACACACACACACACACACACACACACACACACACACACACACACACACACACACACACCCTGTATGTGCTATCAGCTAACCTATCTAGGGCAAAGAGATAAGAAGAAATAAAAAACTCCAACATTAACATTTGAATGAATAAAACTCTCCGGTTCCATTATGACAACATCAACCAACGTGAAAAATTACACCAGCTTCTGTAAATATCTAGTCTATCTTTATTAAATCCAGTTCATATCATTTTCATCATTTTTTTTTATTAATTTTTTTCACCGCGTAACATTTCGTGTCATCGTGAATGATTAATAATTTTGCTGGAGTTTTTCAATGGTTTTCTAAATATTATTAAGATTTTTTTTTTTTATAACGCGGGAATATATGTCATATTTAGTTATATTATGTTAACCACTGGATGTCCTTTCCAAAGAGTTAAATTAAAAAATAAAAATTACTTCAATGAGAATTTTTTTTTAACTCAAGGGGAGGAAATAAATGATTCGAAATATATCCCATGTTAAAAGTATATACTGTATGATGTTATAAATTGTAGGAGTTTTTGTTTATGGTCAGGGAGGTATTCTGAGTGACTTTTTACCCAGGTTATATAACGGAGTGTGGAGTATATAACGGAGTGTGGAGTATATAACGGAGTGTGGAGTATATACCGGAGTGTGGAGTATATAACGGAGTGTGGTGTATATAACGGAGTGTGGAGTATATAACGGAGTGTGGAGTATATAACGGAGTGTGGAGTATATAACGGAGTGTGGTGTATATAACGGAGTGTGGAGTATATAACGGAGGAGTATATTCAATTCCTGGTTATATATGGCAAAAATGCGCTAAAACACAAAAGTTTGGAAAGGTAAAATTTGAGGATAACTTAGAAATAAGACTTCAAATCATATATCTTTTTTTTATCCTGAAGCGACACAATTTACCACAAATGGACAATAGCGTTGATAGGGGGCACTTGTTTCACGTAGGGGCCAGGGGGTGGGTTGGCTGTGTAAGGGGGCCGGTAAGGGGGGCCAGGTAGGGGGGGGGTAGGGGCCAGTGGGGCGGGTAGGGGGGCCAGGTAGGGGGCAGGTAGGGGGGCCAGACAGGTAGGGGGGGCTGGTGGGGGGCCAGGTAGGGGGGGTAGGGGGGCCAGGTAGGGGGGGCAGGTAGGGGGCCAGTAGGGGGGGGTCAGGTAGGGGGTTGTGTAGAAATTAAAGAAAATTGGTAAGAAATTAAAAGAAAATTAAAGAGGAAATTATGAGGTAAAATTACAAGAAATTACAAGAAATTAAGTAAAATTGTAAAATTGCAGAAATTATAAAATTACAAGAAAAGTTATAAAACAGGTTTAAATATAAGAGGGTAAAGAAATTACAAGAGAAATTATAACAAAAATTAAAGAGGAACTATGTTATAAAATTACAAGAGAAATTAGAGAAATTACAAGAAAATTTATAAGAAATCAGAGAAAATTAAGAAAACTAGAAACTATGATAAAATAGAATATAAAATAAGAGGAATTAAGAGGGAAATTGTATAAAATTACAAGAGAAATTGCAAGAAATTAAAGAGAAAACAAGAGAAATACAGAGTTAAGAAATTAAGAGAAATTAAAAGATAAAAATATGAGAAATTAAGAGGGGAAAATTGCAAGAGTAAAATTCAAGAAACAGAAATTAAAAGAGAAATTATAAGAGGTTACAGAAATACAAGAGAAATTAAAAGAGAAATTACAGAGAAATTATAAGAGAAATTAAAAGAGAAACTAAAGAAAAAGAAAAGGAAGTTATAAGAGTAAAATATAGAGGAAATTACAGAAAATTATGTGAGAAAAATTAAAAGAAATAAGAAATACAAGAGAAATCAGAGAAATTAAGAGAACAGAAATGAAAAGTTACAGAGAACAGAAATTAAGAGGAAAATTATAGAAACAGAAAACGAGAACAGAAACAAGAGTAAATAGTAAGAGGCAGAAATAAGAAAATAAGAAAAGTAAATGGTGTAGGCAAACAGAAAGAAAATTGAAAATAAAAATTAAATAAAGAGAAAGGCAGTATGCTGGATAGGAAGGCAGGGAATTGCAAAGAGTAAAAATTGTAGGAAAAATTTATTAGGTAAACAGAGCAACAAGAGAAATTGGTGCAGGAGTTCAGTGAGACTGCAGAGATTCAGGATAAACAGCAGAGATAACAAGGAAACAAAAGAAATTGCAGAAAACAAAGAGAAATTAAAAGAACAAAGAGGGGAAATTATAAGATAAAATTAAAAGAGGAAATTATAAGAGAAATTACAAAATTGCAGAGGTAAACGCAAAATTGCAGAGAAACAGCATGGATGAAATTGCAAGACAAACAGAGGATACATAAGAGGATACTGATAGAGGTGCAGGGGAATGAAAGAGTAAAAGAGAACATGCATGTATTCAGAGGATATACGAGAATCAAGAGGGGGGGCCAGGTAGGGGGAGCCAGGTAGGGGGAGCCAGTAGGGGGAGCCAGGTAGGGGAGCCAGGTAGGGGGAGCCAGGTAGGGGAGCCAGGTAGGTAGGGGGACCAGGGGGGCCAGGTAGGAGGCCAGGTAGGGGGGTCAGGGGGGCCAGGTAGGGGGCTAGGCAGGGGGCCAGGTAGGGCCAGGTAGGGCCAGGTAGGGGGTAGGGGGCCAGGTAGGGGGGCAGGTAGGGGGCCAGGTAGGGGGGGCCAGGTTGGGGCGGCCATATAGGCGTAAGGAAAGAGGAAATAGTGTAGGGGAATATCTTGACCCACGGCCGGCCCTACAATGTGGACTGAATATACAATAAATCTTTCAATCGCTGGACGGTAAAATGTGCTGGAACAAGTGGGCAGAGAGAGAGAGAGAGAGAGAGAGAGAGAGAGAGAGAGAGAGAGAGAGAGAGAGAGAGAGAGAGAGAGAGAGAGAGAGAGAGAGAGAGAGAGAGAGAGGAGAGAGAGAGAGAGAGAGAGAGAGAGAGAGAGAGAGAGAGAGAGAGAGAGAGAGAGAGAGAGAGTAAAAATAATACAATAACGATAAAAATAAATAACGCAAGAAATGAGAGATAGAGAAAATTAAATAACAATATAATAATCTAATAAAAGCATAAGCCTTCAATCTATGACTATCAAAAGCTCACGAAAACAAAACTCAAATTTTAGTAGATTTTTCCTATGATTTTGGTAAACTGTTGATCCTACACGGGTTATATGTACAGTGTGTTTTGTAAGTAAAGTTTTGTTAGGTCTTGTCTCTATAAGGAAGTTTGAGATAAGAGCTAAGAGTTAATATAATCTTGATTTAGATTTTTGTTTTCAATATATTTCTGATTGTATGGAAGAAGTATTCAAGTATGGTTAGGTTAGGTTAGGTTAGGTTAGGTTAGGTTAGGTTAGGTCAGGTTAGGTTAGGTTGTGGTATTGGAGCAGGTAAATACACTTTTGCTTACCTTTGACTCAACGCCGTCAGGCATGAAAGACCTTACATTGAGACTCACACATCCTCTCCAGTGGGATATACCAGCTTGGGCATTAGTCTAGTTTGGCTCAGAAGCATCTCGGTATCCTTGCCGTAATTTCAGCAGGATGAGCTTAACTCTTTCACAGGAAGTGTCTGTCTCTAGCAGCAGCAGCAGCAAGACGTAACAGGACTTTGAGTTCGTTTCAAGGTACAATTACGCTACGTGACTCAATTATTAGAATAAATGGTTGGCCCTTGTGTAACGAGGATGGCCGACCCTATGGCCACCTAGGCGTGAATTTGTTTAAGGTGTAGAAGCTGTCGCCAACACAACAACCACACCCTGAGTTAACGAGTTGCATGACTCAGTGTCAAGGAATAGTCCGAGAAGACCGGACAACTCACCAACTGCACTGGCTAACCATTACCCCGGAATACGATCCGCAAATCGATTAACATCCAGAATACAATACAATACAATATAATACAATAATGCCAGAGTGTATATATATAAGCATTCATGTTTATGGACTATACTGTATAAGCGGATCACTTTACGCCTTCCTGCTAACATTGGAAATTATAAAATGTTTAGCTAATTCTTTACATAATTTTGGTTATTTCAGGAATATTATAAAACTTTTGACCCAGTATGAAAGTATTAATACTTCTTAACTTTCATTTATGAATAACTAAACAAATGATAAAGGAAAACGTCTAGATTTCGCGTAAGAAACAAAGAGAGAGAGAGAGAGAGAGAGAGAGAGAGAGAGAGAGAGAGAGAGAGAGAACAACGGCGGCCGCGTGACTTTCTGTTAAAAAAAAAACTCTGGAGGAGAAAGTCTCTCTGTATCGAGGGGAAAAAATTCTCTAGGTTTTTCCCAGCTACTTTTTGCTTTCCTTTTTAGCTGCAGGTGGCAGGTGGCGGGAGTCACAGCTGGTAGTTAGTGGCGCTGGCGTCGGCTGTTCGGGGTTTAGGGGAGCCGTAAAAACTTAATTAGCGGTGAACAGGGGCAAGTTGGGTCATCCAGCCTGTAGTATGACCATGTGGGGAGGAGACCAAGTGTGCAAGATGGATTCTGACCACAAAAGACCCAAGATGAAGAAATAAAGTGGGAGGTAGGGAGAGAGAGAGAGACAGACACACAGATAAAGTAGGTAAGATAACGAGATGAGTCTGTCGTCTTTATGCCACTCCGGGTGGGTGACTGCCTGTGGGGAGACGAGGTCCGCCCGGCTAAGACTATTAAGAGGTTTTTGCAGAACAACCAACACACCCTCTTATTTTACTTAACTAAGACTGTTTCAGGCCAGCCATATTGTATTGCTCTGCTGGTAGGTAAACTTGGCTCCAATCCACACAAAACCGAGTATAATAAACAACTAAAGGACAATACCGCTGTTGTTAATCACTCGTTAGCTTTTAGAAGACATTAATATCCCAGATGACGAAATTTTCAGGCAAAAAGTGACAACTGAACGAGAGAGAGTTTGGCTTAAAGAAATGATCGTTATGCCGAACCACTGAACTTTGTGGTACCAGGAACCTGAGAACCTGAAGAGCAGATTCTTATAGTGTATACTCTTGTCTCCGATAATACTGTAAGAAGACGTATTAAGTTAACCAATACATCAACCATCGTACACAGCGGCGTCATTATCGTATCAGCATTACTCTTGGCATGAACGAACCTGAAAAGTTTTAACTTAGTACACAAATTACACACATCACTGATATGAAGCGTGTAATCATTGTGAGTTATAAAAAAAAATAACTTTGTCTTTTTTGCAAGTTGAGGATTATGATGAAGTGTATGTGGGGGTGGGTCATGTTGTTGGTTCAGTCTCTACCGCCGCTCGCTCCAACATACTCTCTCCCCTAGCCATTCCTACTGATGTTTTATTTTATTTTAATCTATTCCACGCGTAGGAGAGGTAATACATAGACACCTTAAACTGACTATCATGGCATTTGTCTTATAATGTGATAATCTGAGATGAATTTACGATAGAGATTAATTATGAAAACAAGCAGCAGTAGTAGTAGTTATTTAAAGGATTTTCAGTTTTCTATATATAATTTTGGTAAAGATAAATTAAATTGATATTGATATTGGAACACCTGATCATCAGGGCCGGTGCAAGATGATTTGGCGCCCTAGGCAAGCCTTTAGATGTGCGCCCCCTTGAAAGTTTTGATAAGCTAATGTAGGTACAGTAACCCATTACTACATTGTTTTCATCTTGTGGCTTTATTACTTCACCCATGCAAATAACCAATTATTGTTATTACATTAAGTCAATAAATCCTTGACGTAAACTTCAGAGGTCAGGTAACCTTGCCTCATCCCGACAAAGACAGGGAAGGGGCGGCTCAGCCGCCCTGGCAGTAAGGGAGGGGAGGGGATGGTGGGGTTGGGAGAAGGGTTCCTCAGATGTCAGCCTTCAGGTCACTGCTCGACAGTTCTCCAGGCCGCCAAAGATAAGGACCCGGGTTAGTCCCTCCGGGGGGTTAACGAATAATATTAAAAAAGAAAACACAGTCGGCTACCGTCTACCTACCCTCGCCTCCCTCCGACCCCCCCCCCTTCTAACATCCTGCTCCGACCCTCCACGGCTCCACCACAGTGTTCACCACAGTTTTCCCTTCATTTTTAATTTTATCCAAGTTTGCCCTGAATTTGTGGCGCCCCCAGATGTTGGCGCCCTAGGCGATCGCCTAGTTCGCCTAGTGGGTAGCGCCGGCCCTGCTGATCATTAGTACCTGAAGAAGTTAGGAATTATATACTCAGGTGTATAGGCTGTCAGGCCCCTCAGTGTGTGCGTTCCTCCTATATCAACGTTAATAATTGTTTAAACCATTACAAATATTTTTGTCTTTATATCAGTAAGGCGATAAATAGTGCTTTACATTTTTATTTAATATTTTTTATATATTTTTTATTTTTTATTTTTACGGGGATTAGCCTACCCGGGCACAGGTCACTGACCCACATCAGGGCCTGGGAGGCGAAAATGTAATAATAATAATAATAATAATAATAATAAGGAAATAAAAAATAAAAAAAAAGGTCAAAAGTGAGAAACAATATATGTATGTTGTGTTGTCAAAGTAAGAGAAACAATTGAGACCCTGCAATTGTGTGCAAATGAGGCAAAAAGTCAGATCAGCAACCTGGGACTTGGTCAGAATCTTTGTGATGCCATATGGCAGCAGGGTCTACCCTTAGACAACACATTATGCTTCCAATATCTTCCCAGGCGGCAGTACCTCCCTGTTTGGTAACTGCCTACTACTACCCAAATTCATTGATAATTTAAAAACACAAAAGCATTTACACCATATTGTTTTTATATTTATTGCTGGTACTGTCAATATAATGGATATGATTTAAAGAACAAAATTTGGATTAGTGTAAAAAATTGCTCCAGTAAATAAGAACTTGGCAAACTCTGTCAATCTCTCGGTGGTGGAGTGACGTCAGCAGCGAGAGGCTTTCACAGTTTGTACTCTAGTCAACAGTAATGAACAAACTAGGTAAATATGTTCCAGTACAATTATAGATCAAAGGATTTTTTTTTTATATCAACAATTTTTTATGGTGTAAGTTTATATAGAAATTAAACTATAAGAACTCGTAATGAATTAAACACTGTAATATGGTATGAACCTCGACTTAAACATTACGATAAAATACTAAAAAAAAACATTCATATTTACCCCAATATCGCGATTTACACTATAAAATGGCTAGTGATTACCTACTTTAGCTTATAATAGTAAAATAAATCATAAAATATAGCTCCGTGTTTCATGATATTTGGGCGTTACATTAACACCTACGGAACTCACTAATGAATGTTACTTACTTATAAAATCGTTCCTTAATCCAGTAACATTAAATGAATCTGAGAATACACCATGAAACTCGCTCATCGCGGCTCAATAAGCTCTGATAACCTAACTGACAAACCTTGTATTTTTACCATTTAGATTACTCCCTTATTAAACCAGCGAGTAGGGAGAGAGAGAGAGACACAGGAGAGACTATGAGAGATAAAAGGGAGACTATGGGAGACTATGGGAGACTATGAGAGACTGTGGGAGACTATGAGTGACTACGGGAGACTCTGAGTGACTATGAGAGACTATGGGACACTATGAGAGACTATGGGACACTATGAGAGACTATGAGAGACTATGGGAGACTATGAGAGACTATGGGACACTATGAGAGACTATGGGACACTATGAGAGACTATGGGACACTATGAGAGAATATGAGAGACTATGGGAGACTATGAGAGACTATGAGAGACTATGGGAGACTATGAGAGACTATGGGACACTATGAGAGACTATGGGACACTATGAGAGACTATGGGACACTATGAGAGACTATGAGAGACTATGGGAGACTATGAGAGACTATGGGACACTATGAGAGACTATGAGAGACTATGGGACACTATGAGAGACTATGGGTAAAAGACACTATGAGAGACTATGAGAGACTAGGACACTATGAGAGACTATTACTATGAGAGACACTATGAGAGACTATGACTATGTATGGGAGAGAGACTATGAGGACTATGGGACACTATGAGAGACTATGGGACACTATGAGAGACTATGTGACACTATGAGAGACTATGAGAGACTATGGGAGACTATGAGAGACTATGGGAGACTATGAGAGACTATGGGACACTATGAGAGACTATGGGAGACTATGGGAGACTAAAAGACAATATGAGAGACTAGGAGACATTACAAGAGACACTATATATGAATGTATCTGTGAGGACAACCTTTATATGAGGCGTGTCTAGTGCGTGTCAGCCACAACACAAAGATAATAACTCTTACCATTATGTCATGTTCCTCTACATAAGTGACGACATTTGATAGCTTACACTACCGACGAAGGAGTGACTTAAGAACCTCTCTAGCAGTAACTGGGTGAACCACTTGACGAAGGTGTCGTATCTCAGGTGGTTTATCTTAGCTTTATATGATTATTGTCAGAATAGGAAATCTTTCACACCTGTTAATTTTGTAGGTAGTGATTTCTGAGATAATGTGGCAACTTACTGAACTGTTAAGGAGATAATCTGGGGAGTTAATGGGACCTGACATAACGTAACGTAACGTAACGTAACGTAAAGTAACGTAACGTAACGTAACCTAACCTTACCTAACCTACCACCAGTCGTCTCCTTTACTCAGGAAAAAGACTCCTGCCATAGGGTATATGTGTGTGTGTGTGTGTGTGTGTGTGTGTGTGTGAAGATGCAACAGCTGTACCTCCTCTGAGTCTCACAATATGCCTGAGGAAGTGTTGGTGGTGAGAAGGTGCAGGTGGTGGGCCAGCTGGCAGGTGGGAGGTGTATAGCCGGCAGATGGTATTGGCATAAAGGTCAAGTGTTTATCTTCATGCGTCACGCGCCTCGCCCACACCCCACTGGACGTGATGGAGGTCGGGTTTATGGGCGTCTCTCTCTCTCTCTCTCTCTCTCTGTTCACGTTATACTACACTCCTCTGTATGGTAACCGTGTGTGTCTGTGTTCACCATCAACCCAGCTGAAGTAATCCCACTGTGACACCTCATATACATAATGGTTGATGAATTAGATTTCTGGGTTATTTATTCAGTAATTAAATAATTAATGCTGACAACCTTTCAAAACTAATTAATAAAATGACATATTCATTTGAGAGTGATTGAAATAAACGATCTATTTATATATACATACAGTTACCCAGAGACTCTTATCAAGATGAAAATAGGTCTTAGATTATTGAGGTAATGTTTGTGACGCCCCTTGGGTATCACCTTTCCATAACATCTATACCTGTACATTATGTATCTATTAATCACAGACACAGGAATCACTACGTAATGGTTCGGTTGGGTTAGGAATTTGTTAGAAATAACCTGTATTTATGTATCTATGTACCCTACAGCTTACACAGGACGAAATAATACAGCTACAGTTAATTGAAGCAAGTTACTGTACCTTTGACACATCATCGATTAACTAAAATATCAATGTTGGGTATTGTTCAGTCTAAAAAGAGATATCTAATTGAACTTCATATTCTCTGTGTTCACCTGTAATGTAAAATGCGTAAGTAACACCTGAGCTAAGCAATTGATTGGGAAATTTACTCAAAATCTTACCATTCGTATAGATTATAATACCAGCATTACATTTAAGACAGAAAGACAATTTAAAAAAAAAAGACAGAGACTTTCTAAACGGGAAACATTCAGAGACAGATAACATGAACATCTACACCAATTATAAACACACACAGGTCTACCTCACGTATAGACAGACTACATACGGGTTGCTATGTATCCCTGTGTCACTAACTCACTTCAATACATATGTGGGTAAATACACATCATACAGGTTGGGTGGGTTATTGGCTGTGCGTTACTCAGCCAAGTGTGTGTGTGTGTGTGTGTGTGTGTGGCAGGTACAAGCAGGCGCCCTCCTCCCCACGAAATATGGACACTGCATCAACCAATAAGAGCCTTGTATATCATCCAATAACACTGCAG
The DNA here is from genome assembly GCF_018991925.1 of Homarus americanus. Taxonomy (NCBI): domain Eukaryota; kingdom Metazoa; phylum Arthropoda; class Malacostraca; order Decapoda; family Nephropidae; genus Homarus; species Homarus americanus. Next base: position 2,362,976 of record NW_024731852.1, read on the forward strand.
AGGCGATATAACACACTGAACAATAACCCCAGCGTGCTAATGTCCTCCTTATTGTGCTCTGATTTACGTACGTGTTTGTGTGTGTGTGTTAATACGAGCCTTATTACAGTCTCCTATACCCTGGTTTTATATAAGTGGTCCTTATCATATATCTGTTTCTTTGCTATATCTAGTTATCTCTTTAACTATGTATCGTGGGGTGGGTTATATTTTACGTGGTTATGTGATTATTATTATACTGGTCTTAGTGTATCGTTATATATGTTACTATATGTAAGATTATACGTTATACTGTTTTTTTTTTGTTATCGCAGGCACACGCACTCACACACCCAAATCCACACAAGACCGTAATCCTTGGTAGCTTCACCATTACCCAGGAAGAAGGCGTCTATGAGGTCCTGAGAACCACATCATGACCCTCAGCACCACAACACAAATCTCAGCGCCTCAGCATCAATCTCAGCGCCTCAGCATCAATCTCAGCGCCTCAGCATCAATCTCAGCGCCTCAGCATCAATCTCAGCGCCGCAGCATCACCCTCACTACCAGAGCATAACTCTCACATCATCAGCGGTGTCCAGGGAAATGACTGTCGCAAGTACAACTACAAGTCTGTCTCTCTCTCTCTCTCTCTCTCTCTCTCTCATGTTCGATGTCTCTTTGTCTTTCTATCTATGTCTCTCTGTTTCCTTTTATCTATCATCCCATTCCTCATCATCCGAATCATTCTTTCCTCTCTCTCTCTCTATTCCCATTTATCTTTATCTTCCCTTTCTCCCTCTCTTTATTATCTCATCTCTCTCCCTTTTGTGTATTTGTTGTTCCCCCTCTTCCCTAATTCTCTGTGTTCTTTCATTTATCGTTTTTCCTTTTGTTCTCTTTATTTATCAGGTATTTCCATCATCTATATTTGTATTATCCCCTTCCCCGTTTCTTTGTTTTATTCCCATTCTCTTATTTACTGGTTTATATCCATCTTCTTATCCACTTCTTTTACTTCACGAAGGAATATAAGGAAATTGCGTTAGGTCTCACTTCTTCTCGTCATCTTTCTATCCCACTCTTTATTATGCTATTTATCTTCCTCTTGTCATCTGTTCACTCTGTTATTCTCTCTCTCTCTCTCTCTCTTCCTTATCTTTATTATCCTCGTTTATCTCCTATTTATACTACCTGACAGACTGGACGAAACTGACTGTATGTATGGAATCCTTTGAGAGAGTACAGGATACTTTCAGTGGAATACGAACCTACCATAAGGCTATGACGTAACGACAGGGAGTTCGGATCCCACTGAATGTTGTAATTTGCTTTGTTTATATAAATTTTTCATCGAGTTATTGATGGTTATGAGTCATTACCCTTTTATCTAATCATCACTCTCTTAAGTTACTCCCACTCTATTCTGTATTCCATCTCTTCTCCCCTTCCTATTACGTTTTCTCCTCATTCCTTTCCCTCTCTTACCACCTCCTTCCATTTCTGTCACGCAACTTTACTCTTTTGTTCCATATCTCTCTCTCTCTCTCTCTCTCTCTCTCTCTCTCTCTCTCTCTCTCTCTCTCTCCCCTCCCACACATTCACCCTTTCTTAACGCATCTGTCTCTTCCCTCTCTTTCTCTCTTATAATCTTTCTTCTTTTTTCAATCTTCCTTTCCCCTTTCTACGTGACAACTGGCTCGTGTCTTTTGGTATTAGGAGAAAACAATGCAATATATTTTTATCTAAATTAATTCATCTGTCTGTCTGTCTGTCTGTCTGTCTGTTAAAAATTTTGATGTTAGTGAAATAAATGTTGTTTCTTGTTGACATCAGATATTAACGTAACCCTGAGATACGTCTTTGAAATTGACATAGATAAAAATAATGGAATTAATTTAAACATGATTAAAAGGAGGTTTGGCTAGGTTCGGTTATCCCATTTTCCACCTTTTTTGACTTGACTGATTGTATTTTTTTTTTTCTTATGGTTATTTCAAACTTTTTCTTTAGGTGTTAAGTGATATTATGGTTCAGAAGAGTTGTATTACCACTCACTCACTCACTCACTCACTCACTCAATTACGGAGAGAAATTCAGTTGTACGCTATAAATTATACATGATTTATTATTCTACACATTAATAATAGATCACTGTATTAATAATGACAATTTATTGAAGTGAAAAATGAACAAACTCGTTTAATTGTACAGGTTATTTACCACTGTTTATTATTCATTATTGTTTTGAGTAATAAATGTCAATGAAAATATATATACTGTGTTTTTTGTAATATGCATAATTGTTACCGTCATAACACATAATTATGCTTATAGAAAATTTCAGAAGGACTGTACCATTGGGTAGCTTCACCACTATCACAAACCACCACTATCTTCACCACCATCACCATTAACCACCATCACCAAATACGATCATCACCACCACCATCACCCATCATCACCATCATCACCACCACCATCTCCACCACCACCATCACCACCACAGTTTACCTCATGGGGACGCGGCCTACTTAATCTCTTGCTTGAATTCAGATGAGAAAATTAAATATTTATTCATATAATTAGAGTGTGTGTGTGTGTGTGTGTGTGTGTGTGTGTGTGTGTGTGTGTGTGTGTGTGTGTGTGTGTGTGTGTGTGTGTGTGTTTGTGTGTGCGTGTGCGTGTGCCGGCCATTACTGTAGTCTAAAGTTCACCATTATTTACAGCATAATTTATATGAAGGAAAGACTCATTATACGTCTGGTAAATCAAGCTAAGTATAATCAAAGACTCAATATTCGATTTGTTCTATAATGAGAAACTGGAAGGATATTATAATGAACCTCACCTCATTACCTACACACCTGGGAAGCACAGGTGGTCAAGGTAAGGCTCACCTGGCCGAGGTTCTGACTACCTTCGTGACGGATTCCATTTCGTAGGGACATGACCCCTCCCCCCTCCCCTCTACCCCACGAAATAGCAATAAATTAATCAATTATCGGAGCCACTTGATGGTATACGTCAATTATTATAAAATTAATGAGTTACATCCATAAAAAAATTATATAAGTGAAACAAATAACAATATTTAATTGAAATGTAATTGAATTGATTATATTTTACTATTTATTGGTTATTGATATAGTATTATATGTCCGTTCTAGATGACCTGGGAAAGTCAGTGACCTTTGGTGTAAGACGGAGACAGGGAGACGTGAGGAAGTGTGGCGGTGAAGGTGTTAAGGCAGGCCATCCTTTGATCTGGTTCGTGTCACCAACTCTCTCACTCGCCAGTATATCACTCTACCCTATAAACAAGAGACAACACACACACACACACACACACACACACACACACACACACACACACACACACACACACACACACACACACACACACACAGGGCCGTAAATAAACATACCTAGTCCTTTATTCACCGCAGGTACTAAGGTGGAGGTCCTGAATTACTTTGGTTAGGTTAGGCTTGTCAAACAACATATAGCGCCCCTGAGCCTTGAAGACACCATGCTACCACACCTTCACCACACTTCTACCACACTAACGCTGCCACACCCTAACCACAGAAACTCTACCATACCCTCACCACACAAACTCTACCACACCCTCACCACACACCACACTATGGTTGCCACACCCTCACCACACACCACACTATGGCTGCCACACCTTCACCACACACCACACTATGGTTGCCACACCCTCACCACACACCACACAATGGCAGCCACGCACCCTCTACACCACACTATGGCTGTCACACACCCTCACCACACACCACACTATGGTTGCCACACCCTCACCACACACCACACTATGGCTGCCACACCTTCACCACACACCACACTATGGCTGCCACACCTCACCACACACCACACTATGGCAGCCACACCTTCACCACACACCACACTATGGCTGACACCCTCACCACACTATGGCAGCCACACCTTCACACACCACACTATGGTTGCCACACCCTCACCATACACCACACTATGGCTGCCACCTCTCCACACCACACTATGGTTGCCACACCTCACCACACCACACTATGGCAGCCACACCATCACCACACACCACACTATGGCTGTCACACCTCACCACACACCACACTATGGCTGCCCACCATCACCACACACCACACTATGGCAGCCACACCATCACCACACCACACTATGGCTGTCACACCCTCACCACACACCACACTATGGCTGTCACACCCTCACACACCACACTATGGCTGCCACCATCACCACACACCACACTATAGCTACACCATCACCACACACCACACTATGTGTCACACCTCACCACACACCACACTATGGCTGCACACCTCACCACACACCCACACTATGGCTGTCACACCATCACCACACACCACACTTATTGGCTGCCACACCTCACCACACACCACACTATGGCTGCTACACCTCACCACACACCCCACTATGGCTGTCACACCATCACCACACACCACACTATGGCTGCCTCACCTCACCACACACCACACCATGGCTGTCACACCATCACCACACACCACACTATGGCTGCCACACCCTCACCACACACCACACTATGGCTGCCACACCCTCACCACACACCACACCTATATTGCCACACTCTTCCACACACCACACTATGGTTGCCACACCCTCACCACACACCCACACTATGGCTGTCACACCCCTACCACACACCACACTATGGGGTCACACCCATCACCACACACCACACTATGGCTGCCACACCCTCAACACACACCACACTATGGCTGCCACACCCTCACCACACACCACACTATGGCTGTCACACCTCACCACACACCACACTATGGCTGTCACACCCTCACCACACACCACACTATGGCAGCCACACCTTCACCACACACCACACTATGGCTGTCACACCCTCACCACACACCACACTATGGCTGTCACACCCTCACCACACACCACACTATGGCAGCCACACCTTCACCACACACCACACTATGGCTGTCACACCATCAACACACACCACACTATGCTGTCACACCCTCACCACACACCCCACACGGCTGCCACACCATCACCACACACCACACCTTCTCATACTGGGAAAAGTAGCCTTATGTAAACAGCCATGTTTCACTATCCCATTTCACTGTTCTGCTTCACTATAACGCTTCATGGTGTCGCTTCACCACTACTCTGTCATATGATTACCGCTTCACCAACTCAACATGGCCACCACCACCACCACCACCTTTACTACCGCCACTACTTCACCATAACCATTTCATCACCACCACCACTACCACCACAACCATCTCATCACCACCACCACTTCACCACAACCATCTCATCACCACCACCACTACCACCACAACCACCATCACTACCACCACTTCACCACAACCATCTCATCACCACCACCACCACCACAACCATCTCATCACCACCACCACTTCACCACAACCATTTCATCACCACCACCACTTCACCACAACCATCTCATCACCACCACTTTATTCTCTCCCTTGGTACTAATCCCACACATATACGCGAGTCTGACACACACCCATTACCCCTCCATCCCTACGTCCCTCCCTCCCTCCCTATCCCTGTCCTACCATAGCTATCCTCATCCCACATAGTCAGACCCAGCCCTCACCAGTGCGCCGCCGCCTCTCCCACAGCAAAATAGAGACCAACTCATCAAACTTTTCTCCTCACTCCCGCTAGGATGGTGGCGGGCGAGGTAACCCGTCATTGGCGCGGCCATGCATAATAAAGCATAAGGCTTCAAGGGCTCGTATCCTCGGGGCTCGTGGCTCGTTTGTGAGGCCATAGATCGTTTAAGAGAGCAGTAGTGGTGTTGGTGGTGGTGCCGTGCCTTCCTCGCCCCCGCCCTCCTGAAGCAGTAGTAGTAATAATAGAAGGAGGAGGAGAGAGATTCATGAGGCCATACAGTGTTATGTTCTCTTCTAGGTCGTTTAAGGTTGTTTTCGTGGGCCATTTGGGAGATGGGGGGAGAGAGGGATGGGAAGAGGGAGAGAGGGAGAGGAAGAGAGGGGAGAGGGAAGAGAGGGGAGAGGGAAAGAGGGAAAGGGTGGGGGATAGGCCGATTTCGGGAGCTGTTTTGCAGGTGAGGTGCTTTAGGGGTTATTTTAAGGGGGCTGTTGAAGGGGAGGTACTCAGTAGGTCTGTCTGAGGGAGGGGCTTGTATTTTGTGTTCTTACAGATGCAGGTAGTTTAAGTTAGTCCATGTTTGGGTTGTTTGACGGCTGGTTAGGGAACTGTTTCTTGTCAGAGCTGTTACTTTAGAAGACTATTTTTATATTTATCTTGTAGGAGCTTTTTGGGACTGTCTTTGGGCACACACACCCACCCATACACAGAGCTACCCCCCACCCATACACAGAGCTACCCCCTTAACCACCCACACCATACACAGAGCTACCCCCTAACCACCACCCATACACAGAGCTACCTAACCACCCACCCATACACAGAGCTACCCCTAACCACCACCCATCAGAGCTACCCAACACCCACACCATACACAGAGCTACCCCTTAACCACCCACCCATACACAGAGCTACCCCTTAACCACCCACCCATACACAGAGCTACCCCTTAACCACCCACACCACACAGAGCTACCCCCTTAACCACCCACACCATACACAGAGCTACCCCTAACCACCCACCCATACACAGAGCTACCCCTTAACCACCCACCCATACACAGAGCTACCCCTTAACCACCCACCACACAAGGCTCCCTTAACCACCCACACCACACACAGAGCTACCCCCTTAACCACCCACCCATACACAGAGCTACCCCTAACCACCCACCCATACAGAGCTACCCCTAACCACCCACCCATACACAGAGCTACCCCTTAACCACCCACACCATACACAGAGCTACCCCCTAACCACCCACCCATACACACAGAGCTACCCCTTAACCACCCACCCATACACAGAGCTACCCCCTTAACCACCCACACCATACACAGAGCTACCCCTTAACCACCCACCCATACACAGAGCTACCCCTTAACCACCCACCCATACACAGAGCTACCCCTTAACCACCCACCCATACACAGAGCTACCCTTAACCACCCACACCATACACAGAGCTACCCCTTAACCACCCACCCATACACAGAGCCCCTTAACCACCCACCCATACACAGAGCTACCCCTAACCACCCACACCATACACAGAGCTACCCCTAACCACCCACCCATACACAGAGCTACCCCTTAACCACCCACACCATACACAGAGCTACCCCTTAACCACCACCACACAGGCTCCAACACCGAGCTACCCCTTAACCACCCACCCACACAGAGCTACCCCTTAACCACCCACCCATACACAGAGCTACCCCTAACCACCCACCCATACACAGAGCTACCCCTACCACCCACCCATACACAGAGCTACCCCTTAACCACCCACCCACACACAGAGCTAACCCCAACCACCACCCACACACAGAGCTACCCCAACCACCCACCCACACACAGAGCTACCCCTTAACCACCCACCCACACACAGAGCTACCCCTAACCACCCACCCATACATAGAGCTACCCCTTAACCACCCACCCATACACAGAGCTACCCCTAACCACCCACCCATACACAGAGCTACCCCTAACCACCCACCCATACACAGAGCTACCCCCTTAACCACCCACCCACACACAGAGCTACCCCCTTAACCACCCACAATACTCTGCCTATACTGAAAACTGATACGAATTCGACTCTCTATTGAATGCTCGTCCCGTATCAGAAGAGGTTCAAACTCCCTACATCCCCTTGATCTTATTAACTCTCTCCTTACCTTCAACTTACCTTCACTTTCATAGGACGATCCGTTTTACCTTTTCATCCTATTGTCAGTTCAAACTCCTTATTCTATTGATATTACTTCAGTGTCTGGTCTTTAAGGGCTTGTGGCTGCATCTGTCTGTCTCTCCTCACGATACTGCGTAGGAATAATCGAGAAGCCAAAACAACTATGGCTCTTAGGTAACTGAATATAGATCACTGATGAATTTCCTCTTTCTCTCTACGGATAAACTTTTACAATTTCTTTTCTTTTTTCTCGTCTCTCAAGAAAAAAAATTTAATTCTATTTTTTATATATTCGTCTTCTAATAAAGTCTGGTTAGGTTAGGTTAGGTTAGTAAGAATATTTATACCATGATTGTAGATAATTTATTAAGGAAAGACAAATTATAAATAAGTCAGAGGTTGAAATGCCACTTATTTTTTTAGGACCCAAATATAAAACAGTGTTAAGGTGAATGTATTTAAGATGACGGGAGGATAAATTAAATTACTGCCTGTGGATGAGAACAAGTTAGTGGTGTAATGAGTGTGGAGAGAGAGAGGGGTGATAAAGGAGGGGTTAAGGAGAGATAAAGTAAAGTGAGAGAGTGAGGGAGGGGTGATAAAGAGAGAGAGAGAGAGAACATAAGAACATAAGAAATAAGAAAATAAGGAGTCTGCACAGGCCGGTTGGCCTGTGCATGGCAGCCCTGTCGAGAGTTACTACCACTCTATCATCCATGAATCTATCTAGCCTCCTTGAAACTTTCCAGAGTTCCGCACTTACTACAAAGTTGCTGCTTGTTCCACCTGTCCACCACCCTATTTGTGAACCAGTTTCTTCCTATCTCCTCCTAAACCTAAACTTATCCAACTTGAATCCGTTGTTCGAGTCCATCCTGCTCGGATATTATAAGAACTTTATCTATATCCCTTATTGATTCCTTTCACCCACTTAAATACTTCTATCATATCTCCCCGCACTTTCGTCTTTCTAGGAATGCGTTGTTTCTTTAACCTATCCTGATATGGAAGGTTTCTAAGTCCCTGAATCATTTTGTCATTCTTCGCTGCACCGACTCTAGTGAATTTATATCCATTCTATAATAGGGGCACCAGAACTGAACCGCATAATCGAGGTGCGGCCTAACTAGCGCAAGATATAGTTGCAAAAGACCCTGCACTCTTGTACTTACACTTCTAGATATAAAACCCAATACCTGTTTGCCTTATTTCGAACATTAATGCACTGTTTTCAGGCCGTAGGTCCGGCCATAAGTACCCCTAGGTCTCTTTCACAAGTCGACTCTAGGTTGATGTTGTTCAGGCTGTATACATTATCAGTATTTGTTCTTCCAATATTAAGTACGCTGCACTTGCTGGTGTTGAATTTCATTTGCCATTTTTCAGACCACCCTGCAGTTTATTTAGATCCTCCTGTAATATTTGCATCCTGCCCTGAATTAATTTGGTGCCCTATTTTGGTGTCATCCGCAAACTTGCTTATGTCACTGCTGATCCCAGTATCTAAATCGTTTATGTAGATTATGAACAAGTGTGGGCCTAGTACTCACCCTGGGGAACCCCATGATTACACGGCCCACTCAGATTTAACACCATCTACGCTGACCTCTGCGTTCTATCGGTGAGCCATGATTTTATCCAATTTAAAACTTTCTCGATACCATGAGCCTTAATTTTCTCGAAGCTCTGATGCGGTACTCTGTCAAATGCTTTGTAAAGTCTAAGTAAATAACATCGTAATTTCGTCATTATCTACTACCTCGAAGACTTTCCTAAAACGTTAGCAGATTTGTTAGACAAGATTTTCCTTTGTAAACCCATGTTGAGAGTCGTAGATTAATTTGCTTTTCTAGATGCGATCGATGCTATTCATAATTGATTCAAGAAATTCCCCACTGCTGACGTCAAACTGATCGGCCGGTAATTTGACGCTGATGCTCTGTCTAACGCTGAGAGAGAGAGAGAAAGAGAGAGACTATCTTCAGAATATAAATGAAGCAACTCATTAACATTTCAAGATCCCACACAACTAATACAACTTTCCGTCAAAAAAAAAAAAGGTAACGAAAGATAAGAAAACAATAACAATAAAAGCCTCACCATAAACAATACCAAACAATATCATCATCTCTTAAAAGTAGAATATTGAAGAGTATTATCCCACATCTCATCACGACAAGACATAAACAAACAGATCCATCACTTGGCCACATTATTCTCACCGAAAATCCCGGGTTACGTTAGTTCACTGATAAAACTAATCCCTTCATGTTTCCGGTAGACCTATTATATAACACAGTGGGTTGGGATACTTACTGGTGGGTCGGAAAATTGAGGAATGAACCCGGAATTAAAAACAGAAAAGAAAAAAGAACATTAGTGCTCTGGTAATAATACGTATATATTAACTCATTGATATTAAAAGCATTATAGTGTTCATCCGACTTTCCTATCAGTTTGGCCGAGGTAATGCAGCTCTCATGCACCACCTGTTATCATGACAGTACACTCGTGATGGTAATGCGTTGTAATATTAGAGGATTTTTGATAGAAAACTCCAATGCTGTGTAAGAGGATTAACTTCTCTTTTAATTCAAATAGATTTCTGAATTAGTCGGCTTACCTGTGTGTCTGGGTGAAAAAAATGAAGCTTTTGCATTACACATCGGCGTAAATCTGGATAGTAGAGTCATGTATATGTTTTAATGTTCACTTTGACAAATACGAATACAAAAAAAATATTGTTTATGAATTTATGTGAGATTTTTTGCTGTTATAGATTTTTATATGATTGGGTATATTTTTTTGTTTTTTTGGTTTAGATAAATATGTCAGTGTCTATTAATGCTCATTAGCTCTTCGTCTGTGTAGAGTTGAAATGTTTCGGGACCAGTATTTCATTAATTTTTTCTAGTGTCACAGTACAATACACCGAAAATCGTTAAGGCGTCTGCATTTCCCTTCAATTTCTCCACAGACAGACAGACAGACAGACAGACAGACACAGTAAAATATATTAAACCCGATAAAATATAGTGACCAAAATCTCTGGTATTGACACTAAAAGAGCTGAACTATAGTCCGTACACACAATAAGCATCATGTCAACAGCATCAAAAACACGGCTTAAATTGAGACGGATGAAAAATATTAACACGTAAATTGTTCAAAATGTACAAATATTGACATGAAATTTGAACAACAGACGATAACTCATTGTTTAATTTGATTTGGTTGTTTCGCGTTCTCTATACAAGCGATGTGTTTTTGTTTTTTAACTCCGAAACGTTTGTTGTGGGAAAAGAAAACGTTTACTGTTAATGTCCACGAGGGAAAGAAGTGTGTGTGTGTGTGTGTGTGTGTGTGTGTGTGTGTGTGTGTGTGTGTGTGTGTGTGTGTGTCGAAGATAACAATATGATAACAGGAAATAAAAACAATAATTGACTCGATAACACGAATACCTAAAGACCGCCTGATAGGTTACGTTAGGTTAGGTTAGATATCGACAATGTTCTGATTTCGTAAATTTATCCTCGTTAAGTTTCCAATATTTTGAGATTGTGTTTAAATATACAACATTGTTTTTCACCGTTACACAGAAGTCAACCCTGAAAACCTATAGACCATTAGCCAGTCACAGTCACTCTCACGACAGTTATCAGTGGATAAAAACAAGTGGCAACGATTAGCTGCTCAAAGTCGTATTAGGCAACAGTGAATGAAAACAGCGCTGGCAATTAGTCGATCAAAGTAGTTCTGGAGATCAACCAATCATACACATGTCAGCTCTCAGCTAATCAAAGGCGTGTTGATAGACTCGGAGGCAGCAACTGGCCAATCAAGGCCCTGGTAGAGCCTGCCCAATCAAAGCCGTACCAGTGATTGGCCAATCAAGGCAGTGACAGAATATCAACTCGACCACCCAAAAAAATACTTTTTCCGGTAAAGCGAGTGAACTGTGCCTACATTTTTAACAGTACTTGATTAATATGTTGGAAAATGCCCTCAATGGCGCACGGTTCAGTAATTGATAGATGAGCCGCTGCAAAACTCTGCCATTGTGTGTGTTTTGGTAATTACATATTGTGTTATCTGGTGATTTTTAAAGAGGCTTATTGTGTGAGCTGTGTGTCACCTGTGTAACAGTTATTTATCTGCCCATCTACAACTACAAATTAATACAACACGTCCGTAAAAATGGAAAATATGTAAATATATACACCATAGAAATGATTAAATATATATATATTCTATTGTCACACACACACACACACACACACACACATACACACACACACACACACAAAATAAATAAATAATAATAAATAAATATACATAATCAAACACCCGCCAACGTCAAGAGACACATGACAAAATAATAAACAAAACTAAAAGGTTCATATAACAGTGATTATGTAGGTCAGTGATCTTCATACCCGACCCCGACCTTGACCTTGACCTTGACCTTGACCTTCATAAGACAGACGCTCCTGCCAAGTGTGAAGATCTTGGTTAGGTTAGGTTTTTTTTTCCTGTAGATCGAGGAAAGACAGACACACAGACAGAGAACGATAATAAGGTAGTACGTAAATTAGGAACTGACGAGGAGCTACTTGAGTTTTCAGGCTAGCTCCCCTAGACTCGAGCAAGAGGCCAGGAACAATTAATTTTAATGATTTACCTGAAGGAGGAAGAAGATGAAAGAGAAGTGCCCTGTGTTCTGGTGGCCAACTAACATGGTCTACTACAGAAAAAATCGTTTAATTAAAAAAAAATTAGTTTGGTTGAATGGAATAAATTTATAGAAAAAAAAATACAGTGAAAGAGAAATAATTAAAATTAATAGAAAATCGAATGTTATATTAGATTATTATTTGATATTTATTCTACATCTATAAAAAATTATATATTGATAAACGTCGATGCAAATTACTATGTCAGTGATTGATGTCTGGATATAAATTATAGTATCTATGATAAAAAAAAATCTAAAATAACTATAGTGAGTGTAGTGAATCATCGAAGGGAGGAGAGTTTGAGGCAAGAGCGTAGAGCAGATGCTGGTTCACCCAAGATAAAGAATGGAGGTTTATAGCGTTCAGGGGGAATGGACGATGCTGTGATTACGAGACAGACACAGACAGACAGACAGACAGACAGACAGACAGACAGACAGACAGACAATAAAGATAATATTGACATAAACCACCACAAAGGCTAAAAAAAAAATACTAATAAAAATCTACCATTGTTGCCGCTTTCCCCTGGGGTCACATTTTCTCTAATAAGCCCAGAGGAGCCTCGAGGTAAGACTCTGGGACAACCTCCTCAAGCTGCTGGGATAAAAAAGGTTCCATAAACAGATAAGACTCCTTGTACCACTTACCCTATTTCCCTTGTACTCTATAAACCTGTCTTAAGGATGCGGGAAGTGGGATTATTTATTTCTTCATAGACACGAGTAGAATTTTGGTAAACAAATTGAACATCCATTTAACGGCATTGGATTTAATGGCAAAATATAGAGACGGAGAATTTGAAAGACTCGTCCGTAATTACCACACTAGTTCCCCCACCTGTTGTAATGTATATATGACGGTCTTAAGAGTTGAACAGGGAGATGTTGTACTAAAGGGAGTTTTTTTTTTAAAGTAAGGTAAGGGGTTTGGAGTTTGCCTATAGGGGATTTAAGATAGTGTAAAGGGTTTGGGATTGCCGAAAGGGTATTTAAGGTTGCCTATAGGGGATTTAAGGCAGGATAAGGGGTTTGGGGTTGCCTATAGAGGATTTAAGGCAGGATAAGGGGTTTGGGATTGCCTATAGAGGATTTAAGGTAGGATTTGGGATTTGTGGTTTATCTATAGAGGTTTTATGGTAGGAAAGGGAGTTTGGGGTTTACCTATAGAGGATTTAAGGTAGGATAAGGAGTTTGGGGTTACCTATAGAGGATTTAAGGTAGGATAAGGAGTAAGGGGTTACCTATAGGGGATTTACGGTAGGATAAGGGGTTTGGGGATGCCTATAGGGGATTTAAAGTAGGATAAGGGATTTGGGGCTTGCCTATAGTGTATTTAAGGTTGCCTACAGGGATTTAAGGTTGGGTAAGGGGTTTGGGGTTTACCTATAGGGGATTTATGGTAGTGTAAAGATTTTGGGGTTGCCTATAGGGTATTTAAGGTAGGATAAGGGTTTTAGGGCGTATCTATAGGGGATTTAAGGTAGGATAAAGGTTTTAGGGCGTATCTATAGGGGATTTAAGGTAGGATAAGGGGTTTGAGGTGTAACTATAGGGGATTTAAAGTTGGATAAGGGATTTGGGGTTCACCTAAAGGGGATTTAAGGTTGAATAAGAAGGATTTATCGTACTAACGTCAAAGGATTTATATCATTAGAGACGAGGTTTTGTCCCGTCCTAATCCTCCAAAAATCTCCTCAAAGTACAAAACGTGTTGGGCCTGACGAGTTCAAACAATGTTCACTATGGTCAAATGAACATCATAAATAACAATAACAAGTTCATGAACAGGTTTTGTCCATAATAAAATAAAATAAAATAAAATAAATAAATAAATAAATAAATAAACTCAATGAAATAAACAAAGATATGGACAGGTGTAATAAGAACCTTGAAGAGTTACCTTGACTGAACTATATTTCCCGCATCTATACCTTTAGGCCATATAACCAATTTACGTTTCACATCATTTTTATTATCGAAATTACAAATCAAAGTATTGGGAGAGAGAAGGGGATAACTCGATCAGCTGTCTGTGTATGTATGTATGTATGCGTGTATGTATGTATGTATGTATGTATGTATGTATGTATGTATGTATGGATGTATGTATGTATGTTTGTATAACGGTACACTCTCTCTCTCTCTCTCTCTCTCTCTCTCTCTCTCTCTCTCTCTCTCTCTCTCTCTCTCTCTCTCCCTTTCGTCACCCACTTCACAATTAATTCACGTGAGACCAAAGGATTTCCTCGCCCGCCTAATGAGAGAGAGAGAGATCCCCCTAAGAAGATTTTCCCCATAAAATTATACTATTTTCTTTAATACTTTTCGCCATTTTTTCTCATATTTTTTTCGAGTATGATTAAATTAATTTTTTATTTCTTATTGTGTGTGTATGACTTCTCTAAGGGTCCTTGAAAAATGCTGGGAATTTTAATCTTATAGATATATGGTTTTTAGTAATAAATTCTCCCGTGTTTGATGGTTAATAAATTACCCAACAGTTATATGGGATTTATCTTTAAATTTTTACGTGGGTATTTTTTTTTTTATCTTGTGTTAGATTCAATCAATAAAATTTTTGATCCCATGGTTAAATTCTTTCGTAAATGTGTTGATTTTGTGATGAATTCTCCCAGCTTGAGTACGATGCCAACCTCTGCATACAATGATTTACTCCAGTGAATAAAATATCTTAACCTTTTGAGACCAATGGCTTAATCCCTTGAGTACAATGACTTAAACCCTGGAGTACAATGACTTAACCTCTTGAGTACAATGACTTAACCCCTTGAGTAGTGACTTATAACCCCTTGAGTACAGTGACTTAACCCCTTGAGTAGTGACTTGTAACCCCTTGAGTAGTGACTTGTAACCCCTTGAGTACAATGACTTGACCCCTTGAGTACAATAACTTAAACCCTTGAGTATAACGACTTCATCCCTTGGGTACACTGTCTTAATCCCTTGAGTACGATTCCCTATTCCCATGAGTAAGGTGACAGTGGACTCAGGAATGTAAGTTATCGTACTCATAAATTCTCTTGCTCTCACTGGTCTTATAATTAACTTCTTTCACTGTCGATCAGAATTTTTCCCAAACTCTGTCTTGCGTTATTGGAACCTTGGTATTTAATTCTCACGTGAACACTTTAGTCTTGTAAAAAAAAATATTATGAATCATCTGAACTGAAATTTTCATCCTGTCATTAAATTTTCTCACGGGTCCTCTGCTGTTGTCATAAATTCTCACATTATTAGTTTCAAATTCTCACATAAATATCCTAGCTTTGTTAGTAAAATTCTCCCCCCAAACAATATTGATTCTTTGTATTAAATTCTCCTATAAACGTTTTAAGGATTAGGTTAGGTTAGGGTAGGGTAGGGTAGGGTAGGGTAGGGTAGGTTAGGTTAGGGTAGGTTAGGTTAGGTTAGGTGCGGGCAACTTCTCCAACGAAAATTCTCTGACCTTTCCTTGTACTGTTATAGAATTCACATATAACCATCTCCTTGTACTTGAATTCTCTCTCTAAATGAAGTTAGATTCTCCTACGGGAACTTACATCGTGTTTTAGTGTTCCTCCAGAGACATTTAAAATCTTGTCTTGGAAATTCCCGACAGTCAGTTGGATCTTGTTAACCAATTCTCTAAAAGGTGACTCGATCATTTCGCCAAAACATTCTACTGGAGTTTACGTCCTGTTGTAAACCGAACGCAATGTAGAACTCCCGAAGCGTTACCCGATAAAGAAATCGTCCTTTCCTTTTCCATCTTTCTTTCAAAATATAATTCATGTTCCATTGCCGTCATCTATTGCAGAATGACTATAACTGTAAATTATGTATAATTTACGCAATAATGTTCTCGTATTATAGATCTTCATCATTCATTCCAATATTCAAATTACACGTTTTGCATTTACGAAATATATCACGGTGCTTATGTTACTCCCACCTGTACGTCAATTTTAACTTGCAATTTCGTCATTTATATTACACACATTATGTCCTTCGTGCCGTCAATATAAATTTCTCTCACAAAATTATATTTCCAACACGTCTGTATTGTCAAACTTCCCAGTATTTTTTTTTCTAGTTTCATTCACAAACTTTTATTGTTCCCCTCAAAAAATATATATATGTATATGCAAGTATTTTTTCCATCGGTCTGTTATTTTCAATTTCACACACATTCACTCACACACCAAAAAAAAAAAAACATCAAAAACAAAAATAAAAAATCCCGATACGAATACATATAATCTAGCTTATACCAAATCGTTGTTTCGTTTCTAATTTCAGTATAGACTTTCTCCATAAAAACTATACATTCAGGCCACAAAAAAATCATCCTCATGTTTTATGTGTGGTAAGAGACGATTAGAAGGTGTGGACTACCTCGAATGAAATCTTTAATTATCTGTGACAACTAATGCTAGCTTGTCGAATGGTGATCATATTCCTTTCCTGTTTAATTCAGAGGTAAAACACGAAACAGAAAAGCAAGGATAGAGGTAGATTCAGTACAGATGAGACAGAAAAACAGGCGCAAAGGTTTTCCACATACATCGCGAACCTAACCTAACCTAACCAAAGCTAACCAAGTGTGTGTGTAGGAGTCTTAGAACATCAAGTGGATTATGGTGAAGCCGTCGTCAAGTTAGTCTTTCCTCCTCCCTCACCAGCTAGATACATCCGGGTTACAGATACATCGCCAGCTAGATAAATCCGGGTTACAGATGCATCCCCAGCTGACGTATGAAGACCATCACAGCCCGACCTGCTTCCAGGCTTATTTCCGTGGCTCGTAGTGGATAATGGAAGGGCAGATTACGCTCCATTATGTTCATTGCTCAAATTCACAATATAGTAAAAATAGGTCACGAAATTTTGTCCAACATCACCTTAATGTTGGAGTCAAAAAATTCGAATAGTGTTATTGAATGTTAAATGTATTGGTAGAATGAAGATTAATTAGGTATATATGTTAAGTTTATTGATCTATATCTAATCATCTAATCTATAAAATACATTTGGTGTTTTAAGGGTAAGAGGACTAAAGCTAATTTACTTTATGATGTGTATAATTCGTATACTTATTTCATCAAGCAGTATAGGGTGAGCATAAAGTCTTTCCCTGAGTATGAAAAATCATATCTCGAAGACCATTCTAGATAGAAACATGAATGTTGTAGCATTGTGTAGACGAATTCATAGATTTTTTTTTCATGCATATTTTAAGCTGCAAAAAACTGTATGTTTGCACCTAGGATATGTTTTGTGTAATAAATTTTTGTAATCAGGGAAAGACTTTATGTTCACCCTGTAGATTAATAATTCTTAGGGGGAATATTTCTGCATTATTTACATACAAGTTACAGATCGTTCCTACTTGTTCAAAATGTGTTAGGTAATTTATTTTTTTATTGAACATAGAAGAAAATTATAGCAATTTTTCTCATGAATTTTATTCAGTTTTGCCATTTTATTTCTGGTATTGACTATTATTATTATTATTATTATTATTATTATTATTATTATTATTATTATTATTATTAAAAATTCTCTCCAAGAAAATAATAAGAAAATATTCCATCCAAGATTTACACGAGCACCATACGACCGTCATGCAACCACCATTAAGTAGTTGTGCAATCGTCATGCAACAAATAATTACCATGGGACAGTTAGGCAACACTCGTGTGACGAATATATTACTGTTGTTTAAGCGCTGGACAACCAGTGGGAGGCCAAAACATGTTTCATCCCCAGGCAACACAACAAGTACTGGTTCAAGTCAGCTCTATGAATGCTGCTCCTGACTGTTTGTCTGACTGAATGAATGACTGATTGAATGGCTTGAATCTTTTTCTTACACACTCTGTTATTCATATTTTACTCAGGGGGCTTATAAACTCCGTATTCATTTATAAAATTTAAAAACTTTCCACGTACGTATGATAAACTATATATAAACTTTCTTGTACCTCTACGTAATTAACTCTATACAGTTTTAACTACCTACCTATCTCTCATAAGTTAATCAAACATTCAGCGACCTATTAACTTAACAATACATAATTTTTAACTTCCTCTAATTCACAATAAAGAAAAAATTATATCATGCTTGAAGATGTACGAGCGTCACCCCACCCCACCCAACCCCACCCCACCTCATCCCGCCCCACCCCACCGCACCCCGCCCCGCCCCACCTCACCCAACCCCACCCCACCGCACCCTCCTCCTCCTCTTGACGATTCTCTCCTTAGTCAAGACAACGCTTCTAGGACCTGCATAATGATGTGGATCTTGGAATAATTGTTTTACAGCCTTTGAGGTGATTAACGAGGATATTAATGGCCTAAATATATATATATATGGCCTCAGCAGAAACAAAAATATGGGGTACGGTCGCATTATGCTTCCATTAACGATGCCTGTAGTTGTATTTTATGAAGAGTTTATATGAGAGAGAGCATGTTTACCCACACAGGTTCAATGGAGGTTTACAGCTCGAAAGGAAAACCAAAGTAAAGGTAAAACTCGTAGAGGTGGGTAGTGTGGGAGGCAGCCAGCTCGCTAATGGTTGTTGTTGTGAATTTACCGCCAGTTTGGTGACGTCACTAGACCTTGTGACGTCTTGACAGTCATCTTAAACTTTCTGGTTCAAACTTGTATTTTCGTCTCAGGAACACATGCAGATATTTGCCCTCGGGTGAAATTTTGTATCTGATTTTGAAATATTTGTTTTTCAGTGGAATGTTAATATAGATCAATGAACAGATATACGTAGAACAATGTGACGAAAGATAGATGATACATCCTTAGTGTCGCAGATTAAGAAGCTTATTATACAGAGAGAGAGAGAGAGAGAGAGAGAGAGAGAGATTTCCCGCCACTTAAAACGTGACATAACAAAGCTTAAAGTTCGAGCCAACGAGAAAACTTGCAGAGTGAAGCCTATGATTCACTCCAGTCTGAAATTTAGCAGACGAGCAGTGAAGAGGAGGGAATTTCCTTAAGGGCAGAGTCATTAGCTGTGTGTACGCTCAGAGTTCCTTCATGTAAACATTGACCCTTGTGTTTATCCAAACCGAACCTAACCTAACCAAACCTAACTTAACCTAATCTAACCTAACCTAACCTAACCTAACCTAACCAAACCTAACCTAACCAAACCTAACCTAACCAAACCTAACCTAACCTAACCTAACCTAACCAAACCTAACTCCGTAACAGAGCTCATTAATAAATCGTCTGGAGGTGTCTAGATGTATGTTGTGTTTTATTTGTATTGTGAATTTATGTTAAAGTACCGTGTTTAATGTTCATATTAGTGCGTGTGCGTGTGTGTGTGTGTGTGTGTGCGTGTGCGTGTGCGTGTGTGTGTGTGTGCGTGTGTGTGTGTGCGTGTGTGTGTGTGTGTGCGTGTGTGAGTGTATGTGTGTGTTTTGATTATTCTATGAGTCAGATAAGTGAATATTTATAATTCTCTATAATTATATGGCTTTTGTTTGGTGAAATAACTAAAAATAGATGAAACTTTAGTGTCAGGATGGCCCAGGCACCAGCGAACCATTCTATTTTGTCTTTTGTTTTCGGTCCAAGCTGCCAGAGTTATTAAACACTGTTCACTAAGTCTTAGGTTTTACAACACACAGCACACGGCTTTTATAAAACTAAGAGACATATTCTACACAATATATTCTTTTTATTTTGTGGACGGTGGCAAGGTATCGGGAGAGACCCACCAGCAGGCACAGTTACCTACCCGGGTGGAGATCACTCATAGCGAGGGTTATGTTGTATGACTTTATATTCCATGATAACTTTTCCTATTCTGTTATTTGATTATTTATTCGTTTGGTGCTATTGGCGAGTGTTGTGGTGGTAGTAATATCACCTGCGTGTGTCTGACGGTGCAATTTATTTTTGTTAATTCCCAGAGTGTTGTTGGTTGTTACAACATACAACCAATTCCGCGTCTCTTCTGTATAGTGACCGTCACCCGAACAGGTGATATGTGGCCGTAATATCACTCTGTCCACCAACAAATCACCGTTTAATTGATAATTTTGTAAATTTTGTTTCACTTATTTCGTTAGTGGCAGTGTGGACACATACGGCACATATATATATATATATATATATATATATATATATATATATATATATATATATATATATATATATATATATATATATATATATATATATATATATACTCGCTAAATATCCAATTACAAATCACAGGTCAAAAATTGACCCTCAATTTTAATATATTTTAGCACGACATAGAAAACAAATCTTAGTGATTTTCAGTTGGAAGATATTTGCACCAAATTCCATTAAATTCTGTATTTTTATATCCCTTAACAAACATTGTGCCACAAAGGTGATTGGATTGTATTTCTCGTCTGGATTTTATCTAAAAATCTACGATGACCAGGAAGTGAAAGTATTAACCAGAGATGTACTTATTGTATCACGGTAAATATATGTCAGCAACCCATTAGGAAAGATCTCCGGTCATCTCTTTCAAAGGTCTCGATGAATCCCATATGAAAATTTTAATTAATTTGGAAACGTTTATATATTTACCAGAGATACATTTCACTGCCCCTGCGCCAGATACCAGCAAAATCTCAGTTTTTTACACAATAAAATCTGGCTGACTTATGTACAGAGATAAATTTAGCCGGAGTGTATGGCTGGGATTGAGCCAACAGTCTACTATGACCGTCATTATTTTGATAGTTTACTTCACGGGATAACTTGACTTTTTTTTAATTGGTATTAATGAGTTCATTTCTATGCACCCCGGGCAGGTTATCCCCTTCATGAGCCAGATAAGAGGATTGTCTAGTAATCTAAATGGGCCAAGTTTGTGAGAGATTCACCCAACAAAGCACTGACAAATGGATATGGTGCAGGGGACCAGCTCACACGCTCCCTCAACCTCTAAAGCTTAAAATAACGGTTAAAATAACTACCCAGATAGGAGAGTGTGGCTTTAAGTTTTGTTCAGACTTTCAGTGAAGCTAAAACATCAAGGTGTTAAGATAAGTTTATAGTAAATAAGTTTTCAGCGAAAGTTCTGTTTTACTTGCATATATATATATATATATATATATATATATATATATATATATATATATATATATATATATATATATATATATATATATATATATATATATATATATATATATATATATATAAACAACCACTTAAATCTGCAGAGGCAGTTTCAAAGTTTGGTTTAGTAAGAATAAAACGGAAAAAAAGCTGAACGTGTGAATGCGTTCCACTGTAAATCCTCACTGACAGGTTGTACAATCAAGTTTATGTGTCGTTGAGCATATATCCAGGTACGTGTGCAGGTGGAAGAGGTGGGGCAGTGGGCATGTTTACTGCTACGCTTAAGTGTGATAAATACAATTGTTATTACTGTTTATATATATATATATATATATATATATATATATATATATATATATATATATATATATATATATATATATATATATATATATATATATATATATATATATATATATATATATATATATAGTTTGTGTGTGTGTGTATGTGTGTGTGTGTGTATGTGTGTGTGTGCGTGTGTGTGTATGTGTATGTGTGTGTGTGTGTGTGTGTATGTGTATATGTGTGTGTGTGTGTGTGGAGGATAAGAGAGGGAAGCGTGTGTGTGAGACTACTACAGTTCTGTGTGTTTACATGTGTTATAGAATGCACGCGAGTGTGTTGTTCATGCACTCGTGTGGGAGTGTGTTAACATGGAGGCCCTCAACTCGACTAATGAGCATTTACTATCAGCCAGAACAAAGCAGAACAAAGGATTCTCTCAGTGTTTATTCAGAAGCTTCTGAATTGACAGTGCCACTATTACTGCACACAGAGAAACACCGATATAGAATAATATTTAATCAAGTCTCAGATACACAGCCATTGAGATGTGGTCTATGGGTATTCAGATGAAACACTGAATGCCGCTATTGAATTCATAAGAAAAGTCTTATAACTTTTGAAAAGAAAGAATAACAGTACTTACAAAGCAGAATTCTTTCAACTCTGTGTTTATTTGGAGGAATATATTATAAAACACAATGATAATAACGACAAAGTATAAAAAACGGACCAAAACAAAGACGCAACAACACGGCAACAGTTCTAGAGATTTTTAACTTGTATTACGACAAGTGACGAACATACTAATAAAATAGGAAACATTAATAACATGTCATAAACAGAGTGAAGACAAAGGTTGTGTGTCGTACAGTTGGTTTCCCAGAAGCAATCAGGCTGGTGAATGCAGCTCATTAGGGGGGTGCATCTCCTGATATACACCGGCAAGATTGAGTTCTCAGAGGCAGAACGTGAGGCCCGCTCCGTGCCAGTCTTTGTGTGGCATCATGTGAAATGTTACACACAAGTTTCACATCAATCATCTTGCAACGAGTCTTTCTTATAATGTTACTGCAGCCAAGGATCTTCCGGGTGTTGCAGAAAATATCCGTCATTTATTTACACGTGTGATTGATCAATAACAGACTATTGGTCCAGTGGTAAAACCTACGTACTTGGTAACACTACACACGATATCGCTATAATAATTACCAGTAAAATTTAGTGAACTGGTTATTTCATCGATTTGGCGTTCCTGGCTACCATGCCCGTGGGAAATGCTGGATCAACGTCCTACCATGTGAAGTTTTCATCAATTATTTCCGTAATCTTTTGCCTTTTTACTCACAAACTTTTCTCACCTAATAACCTTTAGATATAGGTTCTACAGTATTGAAAGGATTAATGTATGTGGATTCTTTTAAGAGTTGTTGCCTAATAAGTAAGTCCCCTATTAAACTTATTTAGAATCTTATACAACATTACTACATTGCATAAGAACATTTCATACAATAGAGTAAGTTCATAGTTCATAATGTAGCTACTTTAAATTCATTTACATTTAACTGAATAGAATTTTTTTTTCAGCCTTTTATTGAGAAAGAAATATACAAACGAAGTAAGAAAATGGTACAGGAGTGATATTGGATTTCCAGTAGAGAAAAATTAACCAGGAGAAGGAAAAAAAAAACACTATTATTCTCTTAAATAAAACCTGATGAATTTACAAAAAAAAAATCACAGTAAATTAAACACAAAAATACACGTAAAATGATACAATATAGGATGAACTTTTTGAACAAGATATAAGCATCATGTTTAGAAGTTCATACGTCAAGAAAACTGTTCAAGACCAACGATTGATCATTTACAGAAGATAAATAAATAACAGGTAATTTTTTTAACCTGGATAAGAGTCTCATATTTATAAACCAGATTTAAGAGTTTTAAGTCACGTAATGCAACAGACTTAAAAAAAAAACTTATATGGTAAAACTAAACATTAAATCAGTCAAATTTAAATAATTAAAAGTTTTCTAATATATCATTATCGTTTCAGATTTTTTCCTACTCATTCCTTATTTTCCTTCATCTCCTTTCTTTTTCAACCCACCTTCAATATCTTACCGTTCTCTCTCTTCTTCTCTTTTCACTTCTTCCCACTTTAAGCGGTCACCTTCTTAACCTATTCCACCATTTTCATTCCTTCTTTTTTCTCTTGTCTTTCTTCCTCTTACCATCGTTTCTTTCATTCCCCATTTACCTCCATTCTCTTCTTACTCCCACTTTCTTTCCCTTTTCCATCCCCATCTACATCTTTTTTCCTCTCCTATTCCCTCCATATCCTTCTTCCTCTTTCTTTCTTCCTTTGCCTTCTACCTCCCGTTTCTCTCTCTCTCTCTCTCCCCCTCCCTGGTCCCCGAGGCGCCACACGTAATATACATCTAATCTGGGAATGCAAATTGTGTTCCTCCCAGCGGCTACCAAACTCCTTCATCTGCATAGGTAATGAACACGTCTCGAGGCATTGATCAGTGAAGAAACATGTATGAGGGTGTCTCGCCGTCTTTCTCAAAGGCGGTGACTTTTTTTTATTTCACTCTGCGTTGGTCTGTATAGGTGTTTATCTACCTGTCTATCAATTAGCCTACCAGATAGATAGTAGAGATCTATGTATGTCAGTCTTGTGGGGTCTTTATGTCAGGAGGAAAACTTTTTATTTCACTGTCTAACTGGCTGTCTACGTGTCTATCTACCTGTCTATTGGCTAAGTCTAATAGATATACGGGGAAGGTGAGGTGTCCGACTAGCGTTTCAGTAACAAGTTTGTTGTTGTGTTAAGTTTGGGGAGGCGAGTTGAAGCTCTGAATTAATTAAACAATTACACGTAGATTATTGTGTTCTCCGGCTGCAGGGAAGAGCTCATGATATCCCCCCAGTCCTTACAGCATCCCCAGCCCCACACAGCCCCTACCCCTTCATAGCCTCCAGCCCCTCACAGCACCCATCAGCCCCTCACAGCACCCATCAGCCCCTCACAGCACCCAGCCTTTCACAGCCCATCCAGCCCTTCACAGCCCATCCAGCCCTTCACAGCCCCCTCCCTTCTAAGTATAAGTGACTTTCTGATGCCGAGTCCATGACCCAAAAAATATCGTCGCGTCAAATGAATTAAATTCCACGCCAGTCTTCATGCTTGAGTGAGTCTCTGGCTGAGCACGGATGAACTGAGACATGTTTGAGATGTTAAATCCACGTTGAACTACTGCACCGGATAAAGAGGGTAACTGATAGGGAGGGAGGGAGGGAGGGAGGGAGGGAGTAGAAGTGACTCGTGTCCTGGAAAAAAAGAGTTAGGGAAGAAAAAATCTCTTATTGAAAAACTACAAATTGCAAAAGAAAAATCCAATTATCGAGAAAGTCCACTTAAGTAAAATTTTATATACCCCGAAAAAATCCCTACTACGGGAAAAGTTTATTTCCTGAAAAAAAATAAACTTGAAAATTTTCCAAAAAGCACCATTAAAAACCGAAAATATTGCGATTTTTTCTTTTAAAGTTTAACGTGGATTGTGATGTTTTACAGACGCTTGTGGAATATCTGGTAGTAGTAGTGAGGTTTGTGTGAGGGAGTTACTGTGAAGTAGGTGCTTGCGTGTGAGGTGTTACTGTGAAGTAGGTGCTGGAGAGAGGGGGGGGAATCTTGCACAAATTTGGAGATTAAACACACTACTACTATTATTACTACTACTACTACTACTACTACTACTACTACTACTACTATTACTTTTTTTTTAAATGGCCTCCAGCGTCCCCCAATAGCCACACCGTCGCCACCATTTAATTACCTTAATATTAAATATCCTAATACATAAGTAGCTATCCTATCTACTACTACTACTTTACAGTACTATCACTCGGAATCGAGAATGACGATCATCCAGCTAAGATACAATGATATGAGTTATTAAGGATGTCACCTAGGTTGGTGAGTTTTGAGGTGACTAAAGAGGCCGATACGGGACCCGGAGGGTCGTTCACATTCGTTGCACATATGGAGGGCTGAATTTAGTGCGGGAGGGGCGATGGCAGCGCCTTTTCGGCGTTGGCGCTTGTCTGCCTCGGTTTGCAGTCGGGCTAACTCGAAAGTATTTACACCTCGTGTGGTGCTCCTCCAAGCGTTACGATGTGGAGTAATGGACTCCCAGGTGAGGGGGTCGATTTGGCACTTTTCAGGTTTGTCTTAAGACTATCCTTATACCTTTTCAATTACCAGCCGGCGTTACGTTTACTATTCGTTTTGTAATTGTATAGTTGCTGCTTTGGCAGTCTACTGTCGTCCATGCGGGTAGCATGGCCAGTCCAGCGTAGTTGTTCATGGATAATGGTAATGTAATAGGCCCCTGTCTCATCAACAGAACGTATTATATAAATGGGTCAATACATCTGATATTATATTCAGATTCACCACCCTGTAACTTTCCACTGTCTATGAGTAAGACATGAGATGGACACGTGAGCGGGCAACTCACCCAAGAGGGCGAGACCCATAGCTCAGCATTTCTGTAAGCACGCACTGCGATGCCCTTAAGCTTCAGTAGCTCACCTCAACTCATATCGTAAGGACGTGACCTAACGTTTATCATACATAAACGCCGTCCCTTTCTCATTCACTCCTAGACAGTGAGAATTACGGTTGATATACACTCAGGAATTATATATACAACCTTTTATAATAAAACAAAGGAACTACCGTTTGGGTTTCGTTACTTAAAACCCAAATATAAATATGTGTGAACGGACTGGTTAATTGGACAAGCAGCCGATTCATAGTAACCTCGATACTCCTACAGTTGGTGTCAGCAAGAATTCTGGCATTTGTTCTCTTGTCTTCCCAGCGAACTAGGAGGATGGAAAGTAGACTACGTTGGAGAAAGTTTTCAAGTGCCTTGAGGTGCCTCCTGTATGTGAACCATGTCTCACTGCCATATAGCAGGGTGGGGAGGACCACTGCTCGATATACATGCAGCTTTGTAGATAATTTCAGCTCCCTACAGCTGAAGACACGGTTTCGGAGCCTGCCAAAGGTTTGAGATGCACATCTGATCCGATGCTGAATCTCTTCATCAATGTCTGCGGTGGTGGACAGGTGGGAGCAGAGATACCAAAAGTGGGCAACATTAGAGAGGGTAGTACCGTTAAGCTGGATGGATGGTGGAGGTGTGTCTGAACCAGGGGCAGGTTGAAAGAGAGTCTGAGTCTTACGTACATTCACCTCAAGGCCGACGTGTGCATACGCATCTGTGTAGGTGGTCAGGATTTCCTGTAGGTCGTGTTCAGTGTGAGCAACAACGGTGAGGTCGTCTGCATACTGAAGTTCAGTAATGGAAGCTGCCGACACTTTTGTTCTTGCCTGGAGTCGTTTTATGTTGAAAAGACCTCCCTTCATCCCGCTGGCTAAATTGGCACTGGCACGAGTAAGGAAGACAGCCAAGAAAATGGAAAAAAGTACACACCCTTGTTTAACCCCTGTTTGGATGTGGAAGAACTCAGACTGGGTGCCGTTGTGCAGGACAGTGCCGTTTCATACCATCGTGGAGTTCCCTCACAATGGCGATGAATTTTGGTGGGCAGCCAAAACGGCTGAGGGTCCACTAGAGGGCTTCCCTGTTGACCGGGTCGAAGGCCTTGGTTAGGTCGATGAAAACCATGTAAAGATCACGCCGCTGTTCTCTGCACTTTTTCTGTAACTGACGGGCAGCAAAGATCAGGTCAGTGGTGCCACGTGATGGTCTGAAACCACATTGAGATTCTGGGAGGAAGTTTTCCGCCTCAGGAAGAAGTCTGTTGAGGAAGACTCGGGCGATAATCTTGCCAGCTACGGAGAGCAGCGAGATCCCACGGTAGTTGCCACAGTCTGACCGGTCTCCCATATTCTTATAAATATTGACAATGGAGGCGTCTTCAAGAGCTTGGGGGATTCCCTCCTTTTCCCATATATTCTCCAGGAGAGAGTGGAGACGGCTGGTAAGCAGAGGTCCTCCCGCTTTATACACCTCGGCTGGGATTCCATCAGGCCCTGAGGCTTTGTTATTTTTCATCTGTTTGATGGCAGTAGCTACCTCATCCAGGGATGGAAGATAGCTCCGGTGGGTCAGCTCTGGATGCTGAGGGACCTGCTGGGTAGTCAGGACATCCACATCGTTGTTTCGGTTGAGCAATGAATGGTGGTGCTCTTTCCAGCGCTGAACGATGCCTTCATAGTCTTTCATTATGAAGTTACCATTAGATGAGCGGAGGGAGGCTGCACCACGAGTGATTGGCCGGTAAAATGTTTTAATGGAATTGAGAAATTCACGCATCTTGTGCTGATCTGCAATTTTTTGTATTTCACAAGCTTTATTTTTAAGCCAGTCACTCGTTAGATTGCGAAGTTCCCGCTGGGCAGTCGCTTTCTTCTTGCTGAAGGTATCATCTTTGGTCCGAAACTGACGGTTGTTTAGCCAGTCAGTAAAAGCAGCAAGATTTTAATCGACGAGTACTTTGATTGCAGGGTCATTTTCATCAAACTAGTCCTGGTGTATTCTTTTGATCTGGCCGAGGGTCTCTGCAAGTTTTTTGTCATAACAGTGTTGAGAATATCCCATGCGCCACTGGGAATCACGTTGTTTGCTGTTCGATTGTTCATAAGCCCATGTTCGAGCTGCTCTCTGAAAGCATGTGCTACCGCTGGATCCTCCAGACGCTTAGTATTAAAACATCTTCTGGAGGCTTGCTGCCTTTGCCGTTTTGGGGCGACGTGAAGTGAGAGCTTGGATCTGAAAAATCGATGATCAGTGTCACAGTGGTCTGAGCCACACATGGCACGGGTGATGAGGACATCTCGGCGATTTCTTTCTCTGACAATGATGTAGTCAATGAGATGACAGTGTAATGTATAATGGCCTTGATCGTCCTCATATCTCTGTCTTTTTCACCATGTACTGTCACACACACACACACACACACAAAGGACAAACACTTCCGTCCGCCCACAACAGATATCAACAGATGGCCACCAATCACTTACTCCCGACGCTCTCTGTACCTTCTAAAGCGTGGGAACGGTTATCCTAATGGCAGTGTTATCGCGCAACTCAAGTCACTGAACATATTCCATGCGCGCAGCCGTAGACAAGGGCGTCATAAACAAAAGCCCATTAGAACCATCACCTCCACTAGGAAACCAGAGAAACCCACCCATGACAGACCGTACCATTACACAGAAGTTCCACGGATATGGTATGATCTCCCGTGTTTACTACTCTCCAACGTCACTTCCCTAGCTAACAAGTTTGACGAGCAGGCAACCACAATCAGGTCAGCCGCCGCGAGCGTCGTTGCCATATGTGAGGCTTGGCAAATTGTGCCTGAAACGTGTCATATTGAGGGATATCAACTCTTTCATCACCTTCGTTCACATAGACGCGGAGAGGGCGTTGCCCTCTTCTGTCAAGATGACCTACGCCCGTCACGCCTGGATGTCCAAGTCCCAGCAGATGTGGAAGCATTATGGGTACGTGTTGTGCCACGGGCCCACCCGCGCAACACTGCTTCCATCATAATCTGTGTGTCATACCATCCGCCTCGCTCACCCACCAGAGACACTCTTATTAATCATCTCATTACCACCTCAGACCACCTCAGAGTTAGGTACCCATGTGCCAAGTTAGTATTATGTGGGGATTATAATGAAATTGACACCACTGATATCCAGGACCAGCTGTCACTATCACAAGTTGTGAACTTCCCCACACACGGTCAAAATACCCTTGACCTTATCTTAACTGACTTAGCGGACCAGTACCAACCACCTCAACCAATGCCTCCTATCGGGTGTAGCACACACTTATCAGTGCTCTGGTCCCCAGCTGCCACTCCCACACAAGTACAGAGACCCTACATCAAAACCTACAAGCCGATTACTGACTCTGCAGTGCGCCTCTTCGGGCAGTGGATAGTTCACCATCCCTGGACTGAAGTACTTCGTGTGGATGACGTGGACACCAAATAGATAAATTATACCAACACCACCACGGAAGCTCACCACCACTTCTTCCCCGAGAAGTCCGTCAGATTTCACCCAGCTGATTTGCCCTGGATCACACCTCGGATCAAAAGGCTTATGCAACGGAGAGACAGAGCCTTTCATCTCAATGACCACAACCGTTACAGGTCCCTTCGCAACCGAGTCATCCGCGAAATACGCACTGCAAAGAAGTCTCACTACCCAA
The DNA here is from genome assembly GCF_018991925.1 of Homarus americanus. Classification (NCBI taxonomy): domain Eukaryota; kingdom Metazoa; phylum Arthropoda; class Malacostraca; order Decapoda; family Nephropidae; genus Homarus; species Homarus americanus. The sequence goes on from NW_024731852.1 coordinate 2,393,291, forward strand.
CCAAATTGCAACACCTGAAGCAGACCAACATCAGTCAGCATTATGGTAAGCTTAAAGAACTCTGTGGACTAAACAATAAGACACACCCCTCCCCTTCCTTAGCCATCTCACTAATGTTGACGCAGCTGAGCAAACAAATAACCATTTCGCTACTATATGCCAGACGCTCCCCCGGCTTGACACAACCACTCTCCCTGCTTACCTACCAGCCCCCCTTCCCACTGACTTAGTAGAAGAATTTGAAGTAGCAAAACGTCTGGACACACGCTCCACCACCCCTACTGCCTTATGTTACTTGTATATTTTTTGTAAATCAAGAGACCCATTCCCCAATTATGTTACGGTATATTTTCAGCCTTCCCGCTGTCATGCTCTTTCAATAAACCGTTAATCATTATTATTAATTATGACACTAAAACAAAATCGCGTATTTTCGATTTTGTTTTAGTGTAATAAAATGGACTTTTATATTTCAAATATCAGTAATTTCTGCCCCGGCGTTGCTGTTATGCTCGCGAATTTTTTGACCCTTGAGGTTGAAGAATGTTTTATAATATTTTGAAATTTTCCAAATATATGCCTTATAAAACAAAAAAATATGAATATGCACTTTAGCTCAAAAATGGCTTAAATATGCATTTGCATATGCACATATGCAAATGCACAATTATCCTAAGCCTAATTATTATTATTATTATTACTAACTCACACACACACACACACACACACACACACACACACTTATACACGCAACAATAAGATCATTACCAGAAATATCAAGAGACTATCAAATCTGCATAACCCAAAACTTAACTTAATATACACAATACCACCCACTATTAGTTTCACATATACGGACAAATCATAGTTTACCTCACCATCTAATCTCAATTATCTGTACGATCCAATCTGGTGGTGGTGAAAGTGAAGAAAAAAAAAGAGAGTCAGCGTAAGATTGATTGTAAGGTATCTTGAGTCACCCAATTTCAAGAGTTTAATTAAGTTTTTGGTGATGGTGACGAGGCGCTGTATAGAAACTTTTCCGATTATAGCGAGTCCTTAAGGTTCTCTTATTCATTAAACTTCATTACTATTCTCTCTAATGATTTATTGTATTGTGTCTAATAATTATTTTCTAATTTACTTATCTTCTTTATCAATTTATTATTCATCTTTTCTTGATTATTTATTTTATTACTGTTTAGGCTTCGATTCCTTGGTTACTCAAAGCACTTATAGGTAGACACCTTTTAAGGGAATCAGAATTCTTTTGGGAGTCGATGAACACTATAAAGGGAGTCGTACGTCACGTCACTCATCAGCAATTGTTTATGGACGCCATATTGGATCTCTTATCACTAGAAATATAATGTTTACTTTCACTATGTATTAATTAAAGCATTTCAGGTAATATTTCTCGAATGTCCAGAGATTTGAGAGAGAATTATGAGTGTATTATTCCACGTAATCCAAGAAAGAAAACAATGCCATTTCGTGGAATGCCAAGTATATTGAAAAAGCTGAATTTCTACTGTACATACAAGGCTAAACAGCTCGCTTCATTAAATGTGAGTACAATACAACAGTATTTTTGAAAGGAAGATTATTCATATAGCTAAATAAATGGTACGGATATTCTTGCTATTGAATATTTTTGTCACTGTCAACTAGTTTTGTATAATATCGTCACTGAAGGGCAAAGTTGTAAGAAAAATTGGCAATACAGTATTTTCATTTAACAGAAACTCAACATATTGGTGACTTAAGCGACGTAATAATTCCATCATTACTGCCTCAATTACTGGAAACAGAACAACTGTAATAATGGATTTCCAATTTTTCTTTTTAGCTGAGAAGGTTTTTTATTTTTTTTCTAATTAATTTTTGAGATAAAATATAAAATCTCCTTGAACAGTATTTTAGTTTATTCGAGGGAAGTGGAAAAACGCGATGACTTAAGTACTTTTATCTTTTCGATTTTTATGCCTTTATTCATATCAGTTTTTGGGTGTTTTCTTTCCTTCACAGTAATGTCCTCTTTTTGGTGTTTACACAAAATGTCTCAACTGAATCAACAAGAAGATTTAAGTTTTAACAGAAAAATAAATAGAAAATAAAAAAATAATAAAAAAAATCATGAGGAAACGTGAGTAAAACTGAACACATTTTGTTTTAGTAAATTAAAAAAGAAATAAAGATCAAAAGAGTTTATAAATTGAACCATGAATTATAAAGGCTTTATATTCTTACCTGGCAGTGATTAACTACACATGCTTTTGATCGACGATGGAAACATCAATATATCATTCGTATATCGGGTCATTAAATATTTTTACACATCCAATTTTTTTAAATGTTTTCACAATTTCTTTCATAATAATCGAGATGATTTCAATATGTACAGGTAAGTCAGGTGTGAGTTTACCTGTTGGTATAGCCTTCAACACTATGGTTGATTCTACCTTAAATATTTATTATTATTAAAGAAACTTGACGAAAGGTTAGTGTTAAGTATTTTATATTTACAGCCTTTTTGACATAAATAAACGACAAATTCATCTATTGAAAAGTGATGATAGATCCCCGAGCCCTGACCACCTGCAAGCGTCACGGAGGTAGCAGACTGTATACTAAACCTTCAGTAACTAACAATACAATGTGACCGTCACTTCATTTGACCTCCTCCACTTCCCCAAACTGTTAAGCTAAGTCCCAATTTTGTGAAATAAATAAAACAATTAAATATATATCCCTACCAGTCACGTATGAACCTGGATTATAAGGTGAAAAATGAACAAATTCTCCATGATATCTTCACCCATCTAAAATACAACGTCACAGAACACAAATTACTTAAGTAAAACAAAATAATAATAAAATAGCTGCGTGTAGCCTATACATTTTTTTGTAAAATATGAATTGTAATAAAAATAAAGAAACAGAAACTGCTCTCACCTGCAATAACCTTTCACGGAACGAAAAGAAAGGCGACCACCTCTTAGGCTTGAAATAAAAGTCGGAGAGTCGAGTGCGTCATCATCAGAGCCAGACACGTCACCCTGGCAGGTAATCAATCACCACGTTCCATCACCTGAAATAACCAACACGTGAGTGGTAATACGATAGTGACGGGATAGTCCATATCTGATGCATAAGAAAACCTTGCTATTGGATTTCTTGGATTGAATATATGTGTGTGTGTGTGTGTGTGTGTGTGTGTGTGTCTGTCTGTCTGTGTGTGTTTGTAGTGGTGTGTGTTCACGTGTTTACCAATTTTTTTTAAAGTGAACACAATTTTAAAAGGAAATAAATCTCAGTGCAAAAAATACAACAGCAATATACACAGCCGTATTTTCTAAGCAATAAAAATACAAACAGAAAATACAACTCTAATACTGAGATTTTTATATACAATTATAGGATATAATATTTTAACGGGAGAAAAAATACTGCCATAATCTCAAATATGTGTGATTAAGATTTACTAATAAAAGTTGTAACCGTGTTGCTTGAGGGACGGAATATTATTTTCTTAAAGTTGAAAGTTTTAAAAGTTTTCGTCTTGATCATTAGATAATAATTTCGAAAGTTTAAAATAAAGTTTATTCTACCATATACAATATACTTGCGGTATTTATCACATCATAAATTTAATCTCGAAATAATTCTACATAACTACCAAATTTACTACCAATTTTTACACTTTTATTCAATTTCTCTGTTTATGCTTCTTTTTTCTCCATTTTTACGGGTATTTTCCGATTTTTTTTCTGATTTTCTAGGAATTGTTTTGTGAGAGAATTTCATGACTTGTGTCGGAGGTGTTTGCGTCTTCATCCACTTCACTGAGCTCTTCCACATTGTTACATTTCTCACCTTACCTTTCCTCTCCTTTCCTTTCCTATTGTCTTTAATACTACTTTTATCTCCCACCCACTTTCTCTTTCCAGTCTCTCTAGTCCTTCTCCTCTCAGTCTCCTCCACCAACTTCTCCTTCTCTTCCTTCTCCTCCTCCTCCTTCTATTCTTTCTTCTACACCTTATCCCCCTCTTCCTCTTTCCCTCCTTCCTCCTTCCTCCCTATCCCCATTTTCCCATCGCCCTCCTTTTCTTCCTCTTCAGTCCCATCATCCACATCATCCTCCACTGTCTCTTCCTCTCTTCCTTCTTCCTCTTCAGCCCTCACTCCACTTCATCCTTCTCTTAATATCCCTCTTCCTCTTCCTCCCTCCACTACCAACAAAACATAACACTTATCCTCTGTTCTACAAGACTTTTATGGCAGCATTCCATAGGATGCTGGAAATACGTAACCATAATAAAACAAGGTGGAGAGAGAGAGAGAGATAATGGAGAGATAAACAATAAGAAGAGAGGAAGGAGAGAGAGGAGATATAGACAGAGAGAAGAGAAGGAAGAAGAATGGGAAGAGACACACAGTGAGAAAGAGAGAGCAAGAGAGTAAAGATTGCCAGGAAGAAGAAAGGAACAGAGGAGAGGAAAACAGGGAGAAGAGAGAATAGTAAGAGAATGAAAGAAGGGATAACCACAGTGAAGAAAGAAAAAAAAAACATGAGAGGGAAGACAGACAAAAGTAAACCATCTCTTAAATGTAGTGTACTCGGGCAGCTGCAGAGTACATACAGTGAAGTAAGTGAAACGCGGTGTAGGGATCCCGTAGACTTTTTCACATACTTTTTTTTTTACTGGATCGCGGCTCTGTTTCCTACTACTACTACTACTACTAATAATAATAATAATTAACGGTTTATTAAAAGAGCATGGCATCTGGAAGGCTGATAATATACAGTAACATAATTGGGGAAAGGGTTTCTTGATTTACAAATAATATACAAGTAACATAAGTGTACAAATATGATATATAATAACTAGGTGGGGAGACGCTCAAACAACAGGGCATTTCAACATAGTGAGAGTCCAAAAAGTAACATTGACTGCGAGTGAATTGGTTTATTACACGTTATTGATAGTTTTTACAATGGTTGGGACTGGGCTGTTCTTATAGTGATCAGTACGTTCTCGTATGGGCTGGATGCGTTGTGGTGTCGAACAGCAATTCTCGGACGAGGGATCTCGGGTGGTGCCGAAGCTTCTTACCAAATTAGCAGATGAGGTCGTGTGTGTGTGTGTGTGTGTGTGTGTGTGTGTGTGTGTGTGTGTGTGTGTGTTTCATTATTGTTAGTATTATAATTTTAATTAGTGTTACCGTGAGTCTCATTAGTAATATTTAATTTTCTAGTTGTAATGATTTTCCTTATATTTATTAAGATGTAAAGTTAATATTGTAAAAACAAAATTATCCGTGAACTTTTATATTTAAAGAAAACTATCTTTAATTTGTGCACACCCGCGTACGCACGCACACGCACAGACGCGCACCAATACACACACACACACACACACACACACACACACACACATACGCACACACACACACAGAGGTTGGTGGTTTAGTTACACATGAAAGTAAATGTGGTAATGGCGTAAGTTTAGGGAGAGCCTCCATTTAATTCCTCTAAGTGCCAGGATGGAGGTAAACACACGAGAAAAAAAACCCCACTTTCCTGTCTTACACTGAGAACTTGTTGAAGGGGGAGAGATTAGCAACTATGAGAATTTTTATTTATTGTTTTCTTTAGAATTTATAGATGAGATTATTCCTAGGTGATAGTTTTTGTCTTGGTTATCCCTCTCTCAATAAAATGACAAGGTGGATCTAAAGATTGGTTCACTGTGTATGCCTGTTTGTCCAGAGTAGGTATTCCAACCAGGCAGCCGAAGTTAAGATTTATGATATCTCTTCCAGGTAAAGTAATTAAGTTTTTCAGATTGGGAGACATTATGGACAAACAAGCGTATACAGATATCTATAGACGTCAATAAATGTTTTCCATATACAATTCAATATCGTCACTTCATTTCATATACAATATATTGCCTGAGACGACTGCCAAATAATATTCACAAAATAATCGTTCTTATATTATTATTGAACAGTTTTCCTCAGATAATTCATGAAAACTGTCCTTCCTTCTTCTCTTACTTGTAAACTTATTGAACTCTACTGTAACGCTTGACGGTATGTTCTCCTACCACCCTTTTGAGATAGAGAGAATTTGTGGAACTTTTGTCTCTTGTCGTTTGTGAAAAAGACCTTCTCGTTCATGAAAACTCGGCAGTATATGTCAGCCACTCGGTCACCGTCTCAAATCTAACCCCCGAGAGAAATTGGTCACTCCACCATAAAGTGGACGTCTCGGACACCAGCACACGCCCGGCATACTGACCACCTCCACACCCGCCAACCCTTCCTCCTCTAAATTTCCGACGTATTTGGTAGAAAGAAAATGTATTTAGTTCCTATACAGCCTCAGAGCGACACTGTAGCCATTAAGGCGTCATATATATACACCGTTGCTTAAGTGAGTTGCTTCGATGTCTTACAAGATCACGCATCAAGGGAAAATTTTACAATATAAATTTCTTAGAATCCAGACCGTGAACAGTGACCGCCACCCAGACTGCCGCCAGGCGAATACTAAAGCACAAGATTAATTCTCTTCTTTCCACCAGAATTTCGAGAATTTTAGAGAGGTGTAGTTTGGGACGAATACTTTTTTAAGTCTACCTCTTAGGGAACCTCTCACAAGACTAGAACAATTAAGTTCATCTGTAATATTAGATTTACATTAAACTAGATAAGAAATGGCCATATAAATAAATATATATTATGAAGTTGTAGAGGGTTAAGTAGGGAATAAATGGTATTATTCGAGACCACAAAGATTACCTGGGATTGATTGAAGGGAATTAGGAGGGTGGCCAGGCCAGGTCTAGGTGGGATTAATAAGAATTAGATGGCATTAGGAGAATCACACTGGACCAAGAAGAACAATGATATATTTAGTTTATATATCTATATAAAGAAAATAGTGAGACACGCAGACATACAAAGGAACACTGATGGGGTCCGTACCAAGCGACTATAGAGTGGTGGGGGGTCGAGTAATGTCCACTAATTGACAGCAGTGCCACCCATGAGAGCCACCGGCTGGCCAGGCACTGTGCCCCCATGCACCAAGGTTATTGCCACTGGCATGAATTATGACACTGAATCACGCCTGGATATTAAACCGCTGGCACTGAATGGTCGCGAAATTAACCCCACAGCGGGTAACAGGAGCAGAGTTTAACCTTCACAGTAATCCTTGGAGTGACGCCTCTGCCTCGCCTACGATTTACGGAAGTAGTTGTTGCAGTGTAGAGTGAGGGATTTAACCGAGATTGTGAGGGATTTAGACGCGATTGTGAGGGAATTTAAGCAATATTGAGGGATTAGACATAATTGTGAGGTACGCCAACGGATTTTTTGGAGTATCTGAGGAGATTGTGAGGAACAAGGAGGGGGAATGAGTGGGATGTAAGGCGATTTTGAGGGATTAGAGGTGTTGGTGACCCATAAAAAAAGGATTCTATGGGATTTAGAGCGATTGGTATTGTCAACGATTGGATTGGATTACGGGGGATTAATTGGAATGGTAATGGACTAGATAGCACTGTGAGAGATTAAACGACAATGACAGGGATTACCTGGAATGTTGCAGGATTGAGATGGATTAGGGATTACATGCAAAGCTGAGGCATTATATAGGATTGTGGGGGATTAGTTGGAATGGTGAGATAATCGAGGAATTGTGAGGGATTATGTGGGATTATTAGTGATGAAATGATAATAATTATTTGTAGTGTGAGGGATTACATGTAAATTGAGAGCTTATTTGAGGAGTTAAATATTTAAGTATGGTGATTATTTACTGATTATAGGTAATTGGAGGGATTAACTGAGGGTTATATTTAAGATTATAGATTACCTGGGGGATTATATTTAAGACTATAGATTACCTGAGGGATTATATAAATTGATAGAATACCTGGGGGGAATTAAATGCGATTTGATATACAACACTATCAACATTACCTGACGGATTATATAAGGAGCTAAATGACCAAGGGATTATATAATTAGTTAAGAGATTATGTTAATTATATAGAAACTAATGGAATATCACATTACATATTATTCTGTTGTTGTATTTGGCTGTACTTGTTCTGCTGTAATATTACCAGATTTTATTATTTGTTAATAAACTTGAACCAGAATCATATTTATGAGTTTGTCTTAATATTATTTTACAGCATAGACTTATAACCCCCCTTTAATATGTGGTATTGGTGTTATTACTATTGTTGGTAACTTAACCATGTGATATTGGAATGGTATATTAAGAAAGAGACATTTATGAAATTTGATTTATGGAACATTGGCCTGATTTAAGGAACATTGGTCATTACTTTGTCTATTAATTACTTCTGTGTTTGGATTGCCTTTCTTTGTTCCTTTTATTTTTTTTAGAACTTTCTAATACGAAACGAAACATTTACCTTCATAAAATTGACCTTCAAAAGTTTATGATTCCTGGTTTAATTATTTAGAGGTGAAGAGACTCTTAGTTGAATCGTTGAGTTACCAGTAACATTTATCGCCTCTCCTTCTGCCGCAATGTTTAATTATTAAAACACTTTAAAAATATCAAATAGATTTACTTACTTCCTGTGTTATTTGTAATTATAAGGTACAGTCTGATTTGCTTATCTTCTCTACTTGGTGTTCTTTATCTGGTGCAGCGGCGGAGCTGTCGGTATTAAGACTAACACAAATAGAGCGGACGTCTACCATCCCACAGCAACTAGAACCCCTTCCTCCTCCTGTCCCTCCCTGTCTGTCTGCCACCCTCACGGATATCTTCCTTCACAGCTGACGCCATCAACACCCCCAAGACGCATACAGCCCTACCCTACCATCTCCGTGGCTATTTATCATCCCTACGAACGTTTACTATCCTATGGAACCTAACCTATCCTCGCCATCTACCATGTTGTGGGTTTCTACCATCTTCGCCACCGCCTCCTTCCGCGTTCGCTGATATTTACTGCATATAAGGCGGAGCTTATCTACAATAGTGGTCCCATAGCTGTGTTACTATGATTATTTCTACCTTCCCTCAGTTCCGCCGCCATCATCGCAACCATTACCATCTCCTCGTCGTTAGGGTGTACCTGTACCACCGAATACCTTCATAATTGCCCCATTTACATTTTCCAACTTTCTGAACAACTGGGTAAATGATCCGTGATATTGTAGATACTTCTAGGTCTTGCTCGTTTGCTTGGTTGACTGATACTGAGATTGATTACGGTCTGTTGGTGAGTATTTGTGCACAAAAATGGTATACAACTGGAATTTTCGTAGGTACTTTCTCTGGTATTCATACAAAGAATTAAGACACTATTGATCAAGTAGTTATTGAAATTTTGCTTCACATGGAAGGCTCCTCTGCTTTACTATTATTGGTAAGCACAAAAAAATCGTCTCATTTAGGTATTCTCTGGTGAACGACGCTAACCTTTTCATCCCGCACATTCCCTCACACAGGATAGCCGGAATCAAGAAATAACACAGGCTATCCTCAGCTCCCGGTCACTCGTTATATCTAACTGCCTTGCCAGCCACGCTCTGTTATGCTGTTCCCCCTTCCGTCATTATACAGGAATCTATTTCCATCCATGATAAGGAGCATCTCGTCCCAAAGCGCCTGAGGCAGTAGGAAAAAAAAGGAGGATAGAAGTGCACAGACGCGAGAGGAGGAGAAATTGGTGTGCCATAGCGCCTTGATCCGCCAGGCGGTTTACCCCTCCATACCTTTGTGCCTCGCCAGCACAAACACCTCACGCTCTCCCTTTTGTCATTTATGTTGGAAATTCAATTCTCTTACTTGTCCCCTGAGGCTGGATAACCAATTTACTTCCCTGGCCAAGTTTTATCCTCAAAATTCAAGAAGAAAATATTTTGGGAGGGGATGTGATGACTTGGCCAACTGCATATATTTCTATCCAGTCTGTCTGTCCGTTGATCTATATATAATTTTGCCCATTAACTTCCGTCTGTATTTATTTACATATTATCTTCAATTTTATGTATTTATCTATTAACGTTTCTCTTCTCTCTCTCTTCTCCCTTTATGTGTGTTTATATGTGCCTCGTCAGTCTCTCTGTCTCCTCTCCTTCATGCTGTGCTTCATCCTTTGTACTCTTTATTTATTCCACCTTTAATCTTCACCTTCCTCCTCCACATCTTCTGCATCAAAGTGACAGTACATCCGAAATTCACTTCCAGAATGAGTGTGTGTCATGAATATTTACATTACACTGTAGAAGCACTTAGCATAATATGAACTCAGGGTCAGAGGAGTGTGTTCTGGGATCAAAGACAAGGTAAACAAGACCCAAGACGCTTCACACTAACCCACACATCAACCATCTCATGTGACACTACTTTTATTTCCTGATGATGTTATTGTCTCTATCATCCCAACCAAAGTTATTTTTTACAGTAACATCATTTTCTTCCTCAGTTACCAATATATTGTTTAATCTCGGGGTTTTGTCATATTCTTTCCCCCCCCCCCAGATTTACAAACACACAATCCTTGAAAAACCCTTAAAAAAAAAATTATCAACCATTCTCGAAAAGATCCTAAAATAATTGACATCTTTGAAAACCGTACACAGGAGTAACTAAAAATTAAAACACACACACACACACACACACACAAACACACACACACACACACACACACACATACACACACACACACACCTCATCTTCTTCACATCCTTAAATAATCGAACTTTACGAGCATAAATCATCTGGCTTCTTCAGGGTAAAAATTCTTCCCTTGGCCATAAACCAGCGTGGAAAATAAGTCTTTCATAACACGGTGCAAAATAAGAGTTGAGAAATGATGTTTTGGGCGGTGAGGCTTCATACAGGAGGCGCTGGTGATCAACCCCCTAGTGTACCACCACCCACTATCATCTACTACCACCACCCACCCCACCCACGGACTACAACCCTTAACTGCCATCCACCCACTAACTGCCATCCTACCACCACCCACTTATCACCACCCACCCACCCACTATCACCACCCACCCACTACCACTAACCACTACAATCAACCCCCACCCACTACCACCCACCTTGAGTTGGTTAGTTGGGCTCTATAGCGGACGTCACTTCCGTCAATTAATCACGAGCTCACACCACGGGGAGTAAACACCATCACCACCACCCCCTAAACCATGCAATCAGCGCAGATACGAAAGATCTCCATTTTTCTAGTCAGTCGGATTTCTGAGAACATTTCTCTTTTGTCCTATTGTTTTCCTTTCAGTGTTTCCTTTATCGTTTCTTATCTACGAACATGAATTTAAATCTATTTATTATTAATTTCACTGATAATTATTTGCCTATTACCGCGTTTAACTATGAATTATCTTTTGTTTTATTTCCGTCTGAAAATTACTGTCACCAACCATTTACACACGAGAATGAAATCTAAAATAAGAATCTCTAATTATTGTCAAGTTCATTGCCAACAGATGTAATTATCAAGGTGTTGTAATTACAGGCGTTAATATAAACAGGTAATCATAAAGAAAGGAGTTGCTAATAATAAGTATAACTGCAAATATAGTTATAACACGGAGGTAATTATATTTATAAATAAGTCCAACTGAAAACAGGCGCTGAGAAAGTATAATTATGAAGAGATATAATTATAGGCACATGTAAACACCAATGGTCGGGGTTATATTTAACATGATTAACTCTCAACAGGCGCAAGGATAAACAGATGTATTTTTACAGGTGTGAATTACAAACACTATTAACCATAATTAAATGACATTGATAACACCAGATATAGTTATAAATACCATCACTACTTTTAACAACTCTAACAATATGTAATTATCAGTACATATAATCACCAACAGATCTAATTACACACAGGTATAATTACGGACAGGTATAGTAACAAGCAAATGTAATTAGGGAGACTTGTGACGCTTCTGTCTAGTTCCGGGTGTCGCTGTTTACAAACGAGAAGTGATAATGACCCTATTACGGTACTAATGATCTCCTGTCTCACTACCCAGGTTAATTACCAACCCCAGCGAGGTACAGGAAGCCAGAGCTGAGAGACAGAATAGGTGAGATGAGATGAGGTTAGGTTAGGTTAGGTTAGGTTAGGTTAGGTTAGGTTAGGTTAGGTTAGGTAAGGCTAGGTTAGGTTAGGTTAGAGTACCGTGACCTTAATTAATGACACTTTTTTCAGTCGTGTGTGTGTGTGTGTGTGTGTGTGTGTGTGTGTGTGTGTGTGTGTGTGTGTGTGTGAGAAAGGGAGAGAAATAAGCAAACTCTTCCCCTTCTCTTGTATCTCTTCCAGTCCTACAGGAAACACCATCTCCTTAAAAATGACTCTTCCCCCCTTTTCCATCTCCCTTACTTCCTCTTCCTCCTCCTCCTGTTCCACTTCCCCATGCCTTCCCTTGAGATGAATTCCAAAAGAGACAATAGATGGTGAGTCCTTGTGTTCTCTTCTTTCTTCTCCCTCTCAAAAAGGGGGACTCTTTCCCTTTGCCTTTTCCTGTTTATAGCCCTTTTCTTCTTCTCTCATTCTCTCTTATTTTCTCCTTTATTTTCTTCCCTCTCTCTCTTTTCTTAACCTCTCTCTCTCTCTCTCTCTCTCTCTCTCTCTCTCTCTCTCTCCTCTCCTTCTACATAGCCTTCCCCTTAGCCTTCCCCTGAGATCAGCAGAGGAGGGAAGGGAAGGCAGGGGATGAGAGGGAGGAAGGAAGAGGAGGAGATGAGGGGAGGGGAAGGAGGCAGGGGATAAGAGGGACAGCACCCGCCCCTCTAAAAGACTCAATTTTTCACCTCACTCTTATCTACAATCCCTTCTCCCCCCTCCCTCCCTGCCACACCTTTTCTCCCTACATTCTTTTTCCTCCCTTTATCCTTCCCTTCTCTCGCCTTCTCCTTCCCTTCTCCTTCCACTTCTCCGCTCCCCTCTTGAGATGAGTTATTGGGAGGGAGGAGATGGAGGAAGAGAAGGAGGAAGAGGAAGGATGGAGAGAGAGGGGAGGAGGAGGAGGGAGGGTATATAAGCAGTGAGAGAGAGAGAGAGAGAGAGAGAGAGAGAGAGAGAGAGAGAGAGTAATGAGACAGGTTTGTCCTAAGGGGTGGGGTGAAGGAGGGGGAAGAGGGGGAAGGAGGGGGGGAGAGGGTGGGGTTGAAGGAGGGGAGGGGACGGAAAGGAGGGTGGGGTGGAGGAGGGGAGGAGGGACAGGGCGAGGAGGAGAGGAGGAGGGGGAGACAGTAAAGATAAGGAATGAAGAGGACTAGGGTGATAAGGGGGTGGGGGTGAAGGAATTAGGAAGGAGAAGCAGAGAGGGAAGATAGGATAAAGCTGAGAGGAAGAGATGAATAGAGGAGAATAATGGAGAGAAAGGGATTGGATAAGAGGGAGGAAGAAGAGGTTGAACTAGCGAATGAAATGGGAAGTAAAGAATGAGGAGAGAAATAAGGAGGAGGAAGAGGGAGTGAAGAGAGAGAATTGAAGAGAGAGACGAAGCAAGTGAGCGAAGAATTAAATAAAGAAGAAGACGAAAACACGAAGATACTAAAGGAATAAAACAAAAATACATAATGGCGAAGAAGATAACGAGACGCAAAGTAGGTGATAAAACAGGATAGATAGCAGAGGGAGGAAGACCCGTACGTGAAGGGTATAGAAGGGAGAAGAGAGTAAATATGAAGGACACACAACAGAGGCGATAACATGAGGAAACACAAGGGGAAAGATAACAGAAGGGGAGAGGAGGGGAAATACTCAAAGAACGAGCCTTGGGGAATTGTGTGAGATAAAAGGGGGAATTTTGAACCATGTGGGCGAGGTGAGGGGGGAGGGAGGGAGGAAGAGGGAGGGGAGGAGGAGGATGTCAGGGAATGTTGGAGGAAGGAAGGGCTCATAGAGAGGAAAAGGAAGGAGATATAATGGAGGTGAATGAAGGCGGAAAGATGGAAGGAGAGAGAGAGAACTTTCATTTCTTGTGGAAGTTTTTCGTGTTCATCTGTTGAGTGTGTTGAGGGAGAAGCACTTTGATCCCAGTGTTTAGTAGTGACCTAAAACACACACACACACACACACACACACACACACACACACACACACACTAATACTACTACTTTGCTGTTACTCAGAATCGAGTAGGACGATCATCCAGCTATGATACAATGATATGAGTTATTAGGGATATCACCTCGGTTGGTGAGTTTTGAGGTGACTAAAGAGGCCGATACGGGACCGGCAGTCGTTCACATGAGTTGCACATGTGGAGGGCTCCATCTAGTGCGGGAGGGGCGGTGGCAGCGTCTTTCCGGCGTTGGCGCTTGTCTGCCTCGGTTTCTACTGTCGTCCATGCGGGTAACATGGCCAGTCCAGCGTAGTTGTTCATGGATAATGGTAGCCTTGATGCTCCTACAGTTGGTGTCAGCAAGAATACTGGCATTTGTTCTCTTGTCTTCCCAGCGAACTCGGAGGATGGAAAACGCGCGCGCACGCACGCACGCACGCACGCACGCACGCACGCACGCACGCACGCACGCACGCACACGCACGCACACACACACACACACACACACACACACACATGCCAACAAGGTTATATTGAAAAAATACGCACACATACTTGTATATACTCATTCAAAAACGCACATATACACTCATGAAAACGCACAGGCACATCAAACACACACACCCTCACACTGCCTCTCCTCGTACAAAACAACACAAAACACTAAGTAAACCTTTATAAAAAACACGATGTTTACGCTTAGTATACAGTCAATTCACACACAGTCTCTCTGTGTTCAGGAAATATTGCTAAATGTTTCCATTAAATCAAAATTTAAGTCAGAAGGTCTGATGAATTATGGTCATGGGTGAACGTGTTTGATAAATTAGTCCGGGAAATTATTTCATGAGAGTTGTGATTTATTGACTCCTACTGGGCTGTGTCTCGTTAGGTTAGGTTAGGTTAGGTTAGGTTGTGAGATGAGGCGAGGTGAGGTGAGGTGGGGTTAGTTTGACGAGTACTCTTTTGTAACGTAGAAAAGAATTACTCCTTATAATATACAGACTTCTGCTACATTTACCCACGGCAATAGTGATTACAGGTAACGCTGTGTAACCTAACATAACCTAACCTAACATAACCTAGCCTAACATAACCTAACCTAACCTAACCTAACCTAACCTAACCTACACAAACAGGATTTGATATAAATGCGACAGTCTTACCGAAACAATATATTTCAGAAACATTATCTCTATGTCCCGTCACGGTAAAACTAAGCGTTGTTTAATTCACTTTCTCCAGATACTTTTATTAATTATGGTTATTGATGATCAAACTTCATAAACAAAAGTCCATTGAATATTAAACTGATTCCCGGAGAGACGAATCTAATTCTCCTTTTAAACGCTTAATAATAAATAAATGTCTTCCTTTTGGACTTAAGAAAAAAACTTTCTTCCATACATCAGGGAAAGCGAGAGATAACTGGAATTTACCGGGGAAAGCTTTCTTTAATAAACATTTATTAGTAAATTATATAATTCCCTTATTTACGTTAAGAGAAAGTACTCTACTCTGAGAATTTATCTAACAGTGAACTGTGATTTGTGATAATGTTTCGTTCTTATAAGAGAAAATTAACAGTTACACACAGTAGTTACATTTGTTAGTAAATATGCTCACACACACACGCAAACACACACACACACACGCAAACACACACACACACACACACACACACACACACACACACATTATTACGGCGTAGCTAATTTTAAGAGAATGGAAAACCTTAACTTAGACCAAAGTAATTCATTCCCCCATAAATATTACCCAGAGAGAGTTTCTTGGTTTCACGCCCGATCGTAAATTTTAGCTCCAATGTAGGAAAAAAAAATACCCTGGGATTAATGAGGCAAAATTCCGATAAAATGGCCAGTTTAAACACGCGGGGGGATCCATGAAGGGTGGGGAGGGGTAGAAAACACAGGTAGAAAACACAGGTAGAAAACACAGGTAGAAAATACAGGTAGAAAACACAGGTAGAAAAAACAAGTAAAACACAGGTATTATAACACGAAAAAAAAAATACTGCAATAAATCGGAATTAAAAACAAAAGATTGAGAATAAAACACAATTTTAATAAAACAAACATATAAACAAACACAGCTAAGGAAAAAAAAGGAAAACAAAAACGAATGATAATGAACTACGGGAAATAAACTGAATAAAACACAATATGAAACATTATGGGAAAATATTATAAGAAAAATTACAATAAACATTCCAGACGATAAAACACGATTAATAAAGTGTAAACATCAAAGGTAAACATATATAAACATTACATTATTTTTTTGACCTTACGAAATGAAAAAAAATATTGCCTGAGTATTAATGAGATGTATTATAAGTTGTATGATTCAATATATAACACGAGAATAAAAAATTAATAAAAAATAACTATATGAGGTAGATTTGGAGGGGGATAGTTTGAAGTCAGGTGTGTGATTAATCAACAGGTGTATGATTAATCAACAGGTGTATGATTAATGAACATGTGTGTGATTAATCAACAGGTGTGTAATCAACAGGTGTGTAATCATCAACAGGTGTGTAACAATTAATCAACAGGTGTGTAATCACCAACAGGTATATAATTATCATCAGGTGTGTAATTATCAATAGGTGTGTAATTATCAACAGGTGTGTAATAATTAACAGGTGTATTTTTCTGCGGGTGTAGTTAATTATATACAGGTATAATTGCCAAAATATGTAGCAAGTTATGTGTGTAGACACGGGGAGTTTAACTACATACAAGTTAGGTTAAAAGTGAGTCTGGTTTGAGAGAGAGAGAGAGAATCAGTGTTAAAGAAAGTTAAAGAAAAACTCAGGGATAAAGAGGGAGAGAGACAGTGTTAAAGAAAGTTAAAGAAAAACTCAGGGATAAAGGGTTGAAAGAGGACAGGCACACACACACACACACACACACACACACACACACACACACACACACACACACACACACACACACACACACACACACACACACACACACACACACACACACACACACACACACACACACACACACACACACACACACAGGGGTAGCAATACTAACAGCTCAGAGACCCTTTATTGGATTCTTCTTAAAGTTGCAACGAAGGTCTATGGTCTTCCTCATTGCACCTCTCCCCCTGTTTATTCTCTCTCCTCTCTGTGTCTCTCTTCTCTTTCTGTGTCTATCTCTATTTATTTGGCTCTGTATCTCCCTCAGTCTGTATGTCTCTCTCTCTCGTAGTCTCTCTCTCTCTCTCTCTCTCTCTCTCTCTCTCTCTCTCTCTCTCTCTCTCTCTCTCTCTCTCTCTCTCTCTCTCTCTCTCTCTCTCTCTCTCTCACCCTATATATCTTCCAATCTATTCGCCTCATTCTCTCTTACTTCCTGGCTCTCTGTCTTTATATGGAAGCTTCCTTAACCCAAATTAATGCAATATCATACGAGGGTGCTTGTCTCTGCACGATTCAGGTTGTTAATAATTTATAGCAATGTAGGTAAATTAACATAGGAATTTATTTTGTCCTGATCACCAATTACTTATAGAGAAAATATACTGTATTATTTTTCTATGGAAATTATGTGCGAGGAAGTAGCCTAGAATCTGTCTCTACAAAAAACAAAACGCTCACACACAACATACACATAAATGCATGTATGTGCGTGTGTAATGTATCGTAAAAGCTTTTCCTGCTAACAGTTAGATTTACCAACAACTCGTTATATTTTATCTCTTGTTACAACCAATATCATACATTTAATGTTTTTTTTTTCCAGAATTTTATTTTATCCAATAAATTGAAAATAAAGTGCTGCCCTAAAACGTCCACGTCATTACTAACTACCCTGATTTTTTTTTCAGGGGGGACGGAAGAGTTTTTGAGACTTAACTTCAATGTTTCAGTGAGAAATATAACTAGAATTGTTAAATGTAGATGGTCAACACAGCGAGGGAAAGATAACACAATAACACTTTCCTATGAGTGAACGTGGAGGTGAAAAAAACACACTGAATGTAAAAGTGATCGACACACAAGGAAGCAATGTGAAGGGCACTGTAGTTGACCCTCTTAACTTTCTCAGCTTGAAATCTTCGTACCTAGTCACAGCTAGGAGCCAGTGGCCCTTAGGACTGTAGGGGAGAGCTGTATCCACTCATCCACACACACACACACACACTCAAAAACACATCCCAGATATTAATAAAAAATACTAAAAATTACAAAAAGGTGGAGAAGATAACGAGTCGCGTGGTAGACCAAGAAAAAATCTCGGGGCGGCTTTTTTTGTATAAGGATCCATCTGTCAATATGACCGTGTGTCTCGCTTCGGTCCTCATACACTATTCTGTCTCAAATTCTTCGTTTTGCACCCAAGATGATTTGTTCTTTTTATTTATTATCTTTTTTATTTATTTTAATATTTTTATTTTACCTCTTGTAGTTTTGCTTTACTTTATTTACTTTGTGATGAAAATATATTAATATTTTCTATAGGGATTTATTGTTACTTTGATAAGGAAAATAGTTTTGCTTTTATTCCAAAACTTTTTTCCCAAGGAGACTTAGTTTATAAAGTATCCGATATAATCTGCTTGATAATCTAATATCTAGTCAACAACATTTAAATAGTCAAAATTTTCTTTATACACAAATTTAAACCCAAACCAAGACATAACCCCACTGATGAGGACTCGACAAAGACCCACTGTGATATTCACCCACTAAAAATTTACGACTTTTCACTAATATTCAGGAAATCAGAAACTCAGGTGAAAACCCTCGGTGGAGATTTATTGGTTGCTAGCGTATATTGTGTCCCGGAAAAATGTCTCTCCTTCCCTATCTGCTCCCTGCCTCCCTCCCTCCAACTCACAGTGTCTTAGGGAGCAGGCAGGGAGGGAAGCAGGGAAATTTTTCTGGGACACCCTATATTATCCTTGCGTTTATTCCCTGCTGTGGAGATTTCATTAACTCCCCAAGGAGGCGGTGGGAGAATGGTGGCAGGGAGGTGTAATATGTGCATCGAGAATTAGAGCCTCAGGGTATTCATGGAGATACGGACGTAAAGTACAAGTAGTGGGGTAAAATCTGAGATATTATTACCCAGCATATCTAATAGTGTGTGTTGTAGGCGGCCAAGTAGATAAAAATATTCAGGGTAATTTTGTTTTTATTCAATATCTCATCGCTTTTTGTATAGTTATTCTCTTTGATATTGATAAACAAACAGAACTTAATCCTTATCATAAACTTCCCTTATATTTTGCTTTATAATTGAGAAAAAACACAAAAAAACACATGACTAAACATTAAAACAATAACAAAAGAAAAGGTATAAGAAAATGTCGGGAAGAAAAATTGGATACTCCAGTGAACGTCTCCATGGAGTATAAAGACTTCTCGACCATATCAGCCACCACAGCATTACATTTTCAAAGAGGTTCCTGAGAATTCCGTCTGGGCAGGGAGGGGTGAGAGGAGGGTGAGAGAGGGGACAGAGATGGAGGTGAGAGGGATGGAGAGGGGGGGGTGGGTAAGAGGGGGAAGAAAAGGTGAGAGGGGACGGGAGGATTGGGGAGGGGGGAGGGGTAACTAGCAGCCTCACCCCACACAAAAGAGGAGGATTCTGGGCCCTGTGACTCCTCCGTTTACCAACCCGTATCGCTCATCTAACTTAGTTCCCAAACGTCCCGAAAAAAGATAGTTAAGTACACAAAAGTCTCACCTGGAAAATGGACGACTGTGACCCAACTTTCTCGTCTTCTCGGAGTTTTCTGGCCGTTCCTCTGTCTGTCTGTCTGTCTGTCTGTCTGTCTGTCTGTCTGTCTCTTTATCTGTTTGTCTCTCTCTCTCTCTCTCTCTCTCTCTCTCTCTCTCTCTCCCTCTCTCTCCGACACCCTCCCAGGGGAAATGTGGTGGAGAGAAGGAATGAGGGAAAAAAAAAGAGCATCGGGATGGTGACAGGATAGTGTGAGAGGAGGGAGAGGACAAAGAGGAGGAAGAGGATAAGGGGGAGGGGGAGGAGGAAGAAGAGAAGAAGGAAGAGGAATTTGAGGAGAGGAAGAGTAAAGGGGTGAAGCAGGTGTAATGAGCAGTGTGATAGAATGTTAGAGAATGAGACGAACGAAAAGCGTGATGAAGAATAACGAGAAGAGGAGATGCAATAGAAGGGAGACTCACTGATGATAGGAGGAGCAGGACAGACAGAGAAACAAGAGTCATAGATATTGTGATAGGGGAAAGGGAGAGTAGAGATTATACCAGACAGATGGGAGACACAAAGTACAGGATAAAGCTTATGATAAAGGGAAATGAGAGAGAAAAGCGTGGGAAGTGAAAGGTGGAGAATAAAATGGGATTCAGAATACGTGACTATTAGTATGTGTTGAAAATTCTATAGAGTTATTTTGGGGGAAAAAGATTGACCGTTTACTGAAAGAGGTGTGAGGGGAAATGGACAAAGGAACAGGTGATAAACGAAGAGTTATAAAGTATAGAGAAAATAGGGAATAAGAAAAATGTAAATAGAAAATAATTAAACAATGTGGTGGGACAGAGAGAGAAGAGAGAGAGAGAGAGAGAGAGAGAGAGAGAGAGAGAGAGAGAGAGAGAGAGAGAGAGAGAGAGAGAGATCTATATGTTTCTAGTTCCCGTTTCTGTATCTCCCTCTTCGTTTACTCTACTCTCTCACCCTCTCTACCAAACGGTCCTTTTAACTTTCTACACCTCGATAAGTGATTGATGATACACAGGGACGAGAGTGATTGATGTCTACCCTCAAAAAAATAATGTCACTATGAGAACAAAAACAACTATATTAGTCTGTCTTCCCATCGCCCCTTCCTCCCTATACTTGTTTAATATAAACCTGATTTTTTCTTAAGTTTTCAATACTAAATATTTTTTTTTGTGATAGATAATACAATGAGGAACTTTAAATTCACCACAGTGTCATAAGAAATAAAATTATGTTTCTGGGGTGTATAGATGGCATGATTCTGTTTATGATACTGCAAGTGTGTGTGTGTGTGTAACGACGACAACAACGACAACGACAACAACAATAATAACAATAATAATTAACGGTTTAGTGAAAAAGTTCTACAACCAGAAGGCTGAAAATATACAAACTTACATGTGATTTAGACATAATGATATACGTTTAATACATTTACAGGGCTGTACAGTACATAAATCAGGAGCTGTTTATTATTTTAGCAATAGATGGGATGGTGCTGTTCTTATATCTATCAGTGCGGGCTCTTATGGGCTGAATTTTGTTGTAGTGGCGGACTGCGCGAGGTGGGCGGGGGACTGCAGGTGGCAGAAGGTGGAGATGACGAGGATGGTGCAGTAGTCCACTGCCAAACCGTGCTAGTGCGTGGTGGTGGAGGTCACTGAGGGATGGCATTTCCAGGGTGGAGAAAGCGTTGTTGTAGCTGGAGTAGTCTGTGCTGAGCATGATTCTGCAGGCCCTCTTCTGTACCTTCTCTTGCTGACGTTGTTGGGTAGAGTTGAGAGAAGACGACCAGGCTGGTGATGCATACGTTAATTTAGGGAGAATAAATGCGTTGTAGATAGTCCTTAGGTCTGGCGTGGGTGCCCCAAGTGACCTGAGTCGTCGTAGCATGTAGAGTCGGTACGAGGCTGCTTGATTGTGTTGTTTACATGGGCCTTCCGGTCCAGTTTGTGGTCTATAGTTACACCCAGGAGTTTGGCAGACCGCACTAACTGGAGAGGATGGGCACCCACTGTGACTGCTGGAGTTTGCACTGGAGTGGTGGCGGTATTGATGTGCATGACTATGGTTTTGGTGTGATTGATGGTGACCTTGTTCTCAGTGTCCATGCCTGTAACCTGTCCAGGGTGCCTTGTATTGATGAGTAGTCTGGTGTGGTGTTGTCCACTGTAACCCCCACAGCGCAGTCCTCCATGTACTTCCACCTGTGAGGAGTGTTCGATAGAGCGTCGTTGATCAGGTGTTGGAATGTGGAGACAGAACCCTGGTACCTCACTGCCTGACGACACTCACTCAGGAAATCAGTGAGCCATGAGACCAGGTTGGTGGGCAGCCCTAGTGCAATGGCCTTGTTGATAACAGTGCAGTGATCAACAAGGTCAAAAGCCTTCCTGAATTCAACAAGGGCAACGGCCAGTGATGTCTTACGATTCTCCAGGTTTTGTGCAGAAAATCCAGGAAACTAACTAAGCAGTGTGATGTAGAGGAGGTCCGCATATTGCCAAATTGCTGTGGATCAATTGACTGATGAATACTAGCAAATGCCCATTCAAAAACAAAGACTTCACAGAGTAGACTGGATATGGGGGTAATGGCAACTGGCCTGAGGTCATTAGGGGACTGTGGGGAGGGGACCTTGGGGTTATGGGTGACAAATGCGGAACAGAGAGGGATGGCAAGTTCGACTGCAAACTCCTTGTAAATTTTGATTGGGAGATCAATTGGGGTTGTAGAGCGTTTGGATTAAAATTTCAGGAGTTCTTTGGAAATTTCAATTGGTTGAACACTAGGAGGGGGGAGGGGAGAGGGGGAAGGTAAGTAAGCTGGGAGGGGAGTGAGGTCAAGACTGGGTAAGGTATGACATATGGTAGCAAGGTGGTTATTAATTGCCTCAGCTGCCTCCTCACTTGGTAAATGAGAGATAAAAGGAAATCTGGGAGACTGACGGATAAGACCACAGATATCTTTTGCCTTAGAGTACTACTGACCAATGGCGACCTCCTTGAGACCATGCACTTTCTTGGCTGACTTGATTTCCCTGATGACCTGGTTACGTAGACTTTTGAACAGGCGGATGTGCGTGTGCGTGTGCGTGTGCGTGTGTGTGTGCGTGTGTGTGTGTTTTCTTCACACATAACATCACAAAGGCTCCCAAAACAACCTAAGGACAACTTTGAACCCCCAAATATGACCCTTGAAGGAAGTGACTCATCGTACTCATAGAATTAAATAATAGTTCTCTAGGGATTAGACTATCGTGTCAAATAAATTAAGAAATCGTGCTTAAGAAATTGAAATATAGCATTTAGGCGAGTCAAAAAAAATTTACTCAGAGAATTAAGGGATCGCATTAAGATAATTAAGTTATGACATTTAATGGGTTAGCCCAAGGTTAAAATACGCAATTATACTGATTAACGCATCATATTCCGGAGCGTCAGGACCTGCACCATGTATCATCACCTTTACTCACCTATCTTGCCCTCCTGGTGAGCCTGGTGATGTAACCTGCAGGTGAACATCATAACTCAGCCTTTTTTTTATATTTACATTTTAATTTAGTCGTCCGAAAGTCTTAAATGTGATAAAGAAGATGTTCCGATTTAAAGTGACGATTTTGTGATCCTTTTTTTTTTGTTTTGCGAGAATTGTGGGCATTCGGGGTCATTTCACGTGTTTGAAGTCAGTGATATAGCGTGTAGTGTAATAGTTATATATCTTTTGGTCTTATCTGTGGTATATCTCACATAGTCTCCTGTAGCTCAAGACTACGAGTTACTCCCAACACAATAGGTGACTCACACTCATAATAAAGTATCGTTATCATTGTCCATCTGTCAGCAGGAACCTACCGTCATGACAGGCAGATGGACACTGTTCATGTTTTCGTGTAATACTGCGCTTTAATAGTTTGGGTCTTTAGGAATGTAGCTCTCTGGTTTATATAAATGGTCTGGTTTGTAGATCAGAGTTTCATAAGTTACAGTAAGAAGAGACATCTAGTGGGATGCTCCTATGCCTTTCTGCTCTCCACTTTTCTTCCTGGTGATGGGAGACTCAGACGTGTAATAACCGATCAGTCATAAGGACACAAGAGTAACACCCACTGTAACCCTCGTTCCTTAGGGTATCAATAACGAACCAAAAAGCACCATTAGTTTCATATAACAGCAACATTTCTAAAATATTTAGCGATTTAACTACACAACATCTACTTAGAACTAACAGTTTGCTTCAGACAGGAGACAGAGAGATCAAACAAACTCCCGGAAATCTTCCAACTCTTGCAAGAAAAAACAGAAAAAGATTCTCATTGGCAGTCAAAATCGTCAATTCCAACTTGGCCGAGGGAGGCGAAGCGAACGGGGCTGACAAAAGGTTTGTGTGCCCGCGACGACAAGTTCAACAGTGGCCGCACCAGACCAAATAATGGGGCCGCTCCTCTTGCACATATTTATGACCCCGCAAACTCTAACAGGTAACGGAGTGTGTGTGTGTGTGTTGTTCGCACACAGGGTGGTGAAATGCGTCTAGCGTGGCAGCATTATGTCAGTGTTAAGGTTCAAGCACTACTTACTCCCCCCCTTTCAGCTGCCGCCACTGGCTAGTCCTCGTGGCGAACAGGGAAGCAACTTGCATAAGTCTTACCCTGACAGTACACAGCCTCTTCACCATCAAGACTCCTGCTGTGCCTCCTCGTGGCAACACACGGTAACTGGGTGCAAAGTGGGCCCAGGCTAGACAAACAGGGGATCTCGGAGTAGCAGTGGTCCCCAGAATGATGGTACATGGGCCCACTGGCACGTGGACACGTTCTGGCGCCTACCAACTATTGCCCCACCGCCTTGAGGATTAACCTTGGCAGGTATAAGGCTACGGGAGTAAACCCCGAACGAAAAATCTGTGGTGGAGCCCCACATCAGACAGACATGCTTACAGAGCTCCAACAAGACCCCAACGGCGGTATAGGCGGAAGAGGTGACCACCGTGGAAACCCAACGACTATACCGGCGGATGAAGGCAATGCCTGATGGACAGGCTACTAAGGCGAAACCCAACAAACAGGGCTATCAGCAGTCCATTGTAACTCTCCCTCTCCCCAGTCGTTGCACCACTTGCATCACTGGATCAGGAAAATGGAGAGCCAAGATGTGTGGTTGCAGCCAACGCTCCTGCATCACCGCTTAAATCAACTCACATGCAGCCATCATCTAGCTCATCATACCTCTCATCATCATCAACACCCCTATACCCCCAAAAGTCCTATGGCGACGGACGAGTGGCGACGGGGACAGGCAGAGATGACTGCCGGGAGTCTAGTCACAACTCTGCACATGGGCGGCACAGATAAGATGATCGTTTATGCACTGCTATCTAGGCAGCAGTGCAATCCGGTCCTGTCTGTGCGACTGAGCAGTCCTTTCGAGGACCCACTCCCCCAAGCTCTTGAAGACGCCTCCATTGTCAATATTTATAAGAATATGGGAGACCGGTCAGACTGTGGCAACTACCGTGGGATCTCGCTGCTGTCCGTAGCTGGCAAGATTATCGCCAGAGTCCTCCTAAACAGACTTCTACCTGAGGCGGAAAACGTCCTCCCAGAATCTCAATGTGGCTTCAAACCATCACGTGGCACCACTGACATGATCTTTGCTGCCCGTCAGAAAAGAGAAAATTCCAGAGTACAGCGTCGTGACCTGTACATGGCTTTCATCGACCTAACCAAGGCCTTCGACTCGGACAACAAGGAAGCCCTCTGGTGGACCCACAGCCGTTTTGGCTGCCAACCAAAATTCATCGACATTTTGAGGCAAGTCCACGATAGCATGAACGGCAGTGTCCTGCACAATGTCACCCAGTTTGAGGTTTCCCAATCCAAGCGAGGGTTAAACAAGGGTGTGTACTGGCACCAACTCTCTTTTCCATTTTCTCGGCTGCCTTCCTTACTCGTGCCAGCGCAAATTTAGCCAGCGTGGGGGAAGGCTTCCGGAACCGGATGAAGGGTCTTTCATCAAAAGACGATTCCAGGCAAGAGCAAAGGTTTCGGCAGCATCCATTACTGAACTTCAGTGTGGAGACGACCTCACCCTTGTTGCTCACACTGAACACGACCTACAAGAGATCCTGAACACCTACGCAGATACGTATGCACACTTCGGCCTTGAGGTGAATGTATGTAAGACTCAGATTTTCTTTCAACCTGCCCCTGGTTCAGACACACCTCCAGCTTAACGGTACTACACTCTCTAATCTTACCCACTTTCGGTATCTCGACTCCCACCTGTCCACCACTGCAGACATTGATGAAGAGATTCAGCATCGGATCAGATGTGCATCCCAAGCCTTTGGCAGGCTCCGAAACTGTGTCTTCAGCTGTAGGGAGCTGAAATTATCTACAAAGTTACACGTATATCGACTATTGGTCCTCCCCACCTTGCTATGGCTGTAAGACATGGGTCACTTACAGGAGGCACCTCAAGGCAATTGAAAACTTCTACCAACGTAGTCCACGCTCCTTCCTCCGAGTTCGCTGGGAAGACAAGAGAACAAATGCCAGTATTCTTGCTGACACCAACTGTAGGAGCATTAAGGCTACCATTATCCATGAACAACTTCGCTGGACTGGCTATGTTACCCGCTTGGACGACAGTAGACTGCTACTTTACAGTCACCCAACGAATAGTAAAAGTAACGCTGGCGGGTAACTGAAGAGTTGTAGGGATAGTCTTAAGACAAACCTGAAAAAGTGCCAAATCGACCCCCTCACCTGGGAGACGATTACTCCACACCGTAACGCTTGGAGGATCAGCACACAATACGGTGTCAATACTTTTGAGTTACCCCGCCTGCATAACGAGGCAGACAAGCGCCAATGTCGGAAAGACGCACCCGCCGTCCCTTCCGCACTAAATGTAGCCCCCCACGTATGCAACTTCTGCGATCGACCCTGCTGGTCACGTATCGGCCTCTTTAGTCACCTCAAAACTTACCAACCTAGCTGGATGATCGTCACACTAGATTCCGAGTGACTACAAAATAGTGGTAAGTAGGTGTGTGTGTGTGTGTGTGTGCGTGTTAATATTCAAATTACTCTTTAAAGTTATTATGAATTGTTTAGATTGATGATTATTATTATTATTATTATTATTATTATTATTATTATTATTAGTATTAGTAGTATTACTGAAATACTACTACTACTACTAATACTACTACTAATAATAATGAGAGTATAATCATATCATCCCAACTCACAGAAACTAAAATATCCACAAAAGGAAAACCAACACATCATTTTCAATATATTCATACAGACAAAACATCACTCACATTTTCAGACATTCATCAGAAAAAGAGAGAATGTTTTCCACAGCACAGTCATGACATTCTTATAATTCCTATTTGCATACATTCATCTCTACACTGACTCTCACTCACCTGTTGTTTAAACACGTAAAGAGAAAAAAAGGTAAATTTATTCTCTCTTTTGTGTTCTTTAGTCTTTAACACCTGAGGTCATCAAGGTATACTAATTAATCATGCACGAATATACACAATAAATAACATGGTGTATATCTTAAATATTCTGAAGAAAAAAATATTGAGATAAATAAATAAATTAAATAATGTCCCTCCAATACACTGACTGATAAAAAAATTATACTTTCTCGATAACTTTCCATGATAAATTCAGAACTGGCAATAGGCTCGAGAAGGAATGATAAGAAACCACAGTCAAGAACATGCTAACTAACACCTGGTTGATAAGTACGTAAGTTCCCTCTTAATATAATAAATTTTGAGCCATATGAACCGAATTACTCCGTCTCCCTCACCGCATTGTGTTCTGCCATGGAAACCGAACGCAATCTAACACTTGCAAAATCACATGACAAAATGGTTGGCTGGTGAGAGGTTCTGAAAAGGTGGCACTCGAGTTTATTTTTTTGAGTCCGAGGTAAACATTGGCTCTTTGTGCTGACAACATATGGTACTGAAGCTTGAGTGTTGTTCCTTTGTTGTAAAATGAGAAGTTAAAGTTTGTTGTACATTTAGCAACGTTTGTTTACTCCCAGATGAGGTGATTTTTAATGGGTGTTTGATTTTGAGTTATTTTTGTGAGTGAGTGAGTGGTGAATTACCTGTGTGGTGATTAGAGTGAGTGAGTCAGTGAATTACCTGTATAGTAATTATTGAGTGCGTGAGTTACCTGTGTGGCTATTAGAGTGAGTGAGAGTGAGTTACCTGCATAATGATTAGAATGAATGAGTTACCTGTGTGGTGATTAGAGTGAATGAGTTACCTGTGTGCTGATGGACAGGTGAGATAAACAAAGGCTGGCATTCGTCAAAACTTTCAGTGCTCGCGACAACTCACGTATGCTTCAAATTATGCACATATATGAATACTCGGTAACTGGCTTATGTACACACGCCTGATACACAAACATACTCATGTCCTGATTTGAATTTACACAAACACAAACACAGAGGGAAAGAAAAAATGAATTCAAATACGGTATAGACACACACACATACACAGGGATACATACATGCACATGCCATTACAGACCCCATATACATAAGTAAAAACACGTAAAAACAAATAAAACTAAGAAATAATAAACACACAAACACACATTTATTTGGCTTACAAAACCTGTTAAGTTTGTCCACAAATTGTAATAAGCTAGATTACAAAACTCATTTAGTTTGATTGCAGTATTTAATGAGGTCGATTACAAATCTTATTAATCAGGCTTATCAGACTACGGCACGAATTATGTAACTTTACAGCAAAATACAGAAATGGTAATGATATTGTTGCTGTACCGAAATATGCTGAGTCTTCGTTAAGTTATGGACTAATAATAATAATAATAATAATAATAATAATAATAATAATAATAATAATAATAATAATAATAATAAATTGACCATGAAAATAATATCAATTGCAACACTAATAATTAACTTTCATTGAAATAACAATACATTAGTAGTAATAATAATAGTAATAAATAATAATGGTAATAACGTTACATTGAAACTATTTGCATGTGGTATTCCAATATCCAGATTCATTATCCTGCCAACTCGTTTTCATTTCGAGCACATGACAAACTATGGAAAACTCATGAAAGTGCGTTTACCTCCTAAGATAAAATATGAATGGGGATACATGGGGTGACGTAGAGAGAGAGAGAGAGACCTCAGTACCAACAACAGATAAGAAACACCTATAATAATACCAAGTGTGTGTGTGTGTGTGTGTGTGTGTGCGTGTGTGTGTGAGTGTGTGTGTGTGTGTGTGTCGGCGTGGCCAAGATGTGGAGCATGGTGCACCTGTCCTCCTCCCCTCGCTGGCTAAGTTATGCTAATGAGAAAATACTGGCAACACCACTTAAGATGTCATAACCGTGGTGCCTCCATACTGACAAGTGGCACTGTAGGTGACACTGTCAGCCACCCTCCACTATGGTTACACAGTTACTTACGTATGTTTTTATATGTGAGTAGAGAGAAATGTATGTACATATGTATAAATGTATATAAATATGTATCTTTATGGTGTGTGTGTGTGTGTGTGTGTGTTTATTTTGGTTATTTCTTATCTAGAATTAGTCAAAGTTGGTTGTGCGTTTCCTCTTCAGGTCGCCAATGTTGCCGAGATATACGAGCCATATTCTCCCCTAAATTTACACCCGAATCTCTGTCTTGCAACACAATAAACGTTACGAGGTGTCGCGGCTGAGATATGTCCGGGTACATCCTACACACACGCACACACAAGCACACACACACACACTCTCACGCACACACACCCCCCGATATGTGAGGGCAGGGAAGAACTTTGCCATACGACACGCCGGGAAAATTTCTCATTAGTATTTTGCTGTTATTTTACAGTTCTGAATAAGGTTAGTCAGGAGAAGCTCTGGATGTGTGTGTGTGTGTGTGTGTGTGTGTGTGTGTGTGTGTGTGTGTGTGTGTGTGTGTGTGTGTGTCATGAACCGGATTTTTCTCTCTCCTTCAAACTTATCTTTATTCATGCATTTTTTTTACTGTACTTCTCTTTTATCGGTTCTTTTTTATGCCAATTTTTTTTCTGTATGTATTCTCATTCCCTTTGATCTAATTCTGTTCACTTTGATTCGTTTTCATCACCCTGTATTTAGTGCCCTCATTAGGAAGAAACCTTGTTTTTCTATTTTACCACAAACTTACAAAATTTTTCTTTATATTTACCCAATTTTTCATCCTCTTTTCAAATAAAACTCTCTCTTATTATCCTCCTTTAACTCTCATCCATTTTATTTTGTCTAGTAATTCTTATCTCTCTTCCTTCTTCCGTGTTAACAGCTCATGCAGTATACACCTCTCCATCATATCACTCGTCTCGTGTCCTCAGCCAACACTCCTTCAAATAACCCAAACACCATTTATATTTTTTTTTCTCAGCAGACACGGCTGAGACAAGATTAAACAAGGTCGCTGGAAAAATACATCCTCACCGCCCCAACCCCATCCTATCCCCCCCGGAGCCACGACAGGAGCCTCAACAGACGCTCCTAACACCGCCGGATAAACAACCTACCCGTCAGCGTCTCTCACCGTCCCTTGGCGTCTATGCATCAGCGAGCGTGTCCCAAGGCTCACATTACCTGCCTGATGAATCGCTGCTATTACGGTAAGCAGTCGGCTGATGGAGGCTGCATTATTAGCGGAAAAGAACGCCCCATTGCCCGAGTAGCGTTCTTTTGTCCGGGTGCGCGGAGGGAGGGAGAGGTTGACGCACTTTGTCTCTGGGACGGATTTTTTTTTGTGTGGTGTCTTTTCGTTGTGGACTGTTTTTGTTGTTGTTGTTCAGTGCGAGAGAGAGAGAGAGAGAGAGAGAGAGAGAGAGAGAGTGTGTGTCTGTGTGTGTGTGTGTGTGTGTGTGTAATCCATCGACCTGTGTGTGTGTATGTTCATCTCAGTGTGCATGTGCTAGTTGCGGTTGTGCTTGTACATTTGACAAAACACAAACACACACACACACACACACACACACACACACACACCTTGTTAGCTAATGAAAAAACTACAGGTGTACATCAGTGTTCATCCCGACGGTACACAACACAGGGATAATAACAAAGACTATATATTACTCTACTCATTGTTTTTAATCAGAGAGACGCGAGGCCTGGCTGGCTGTTTTACTCAACCCTATTATGTGCGCCGCCTACTAAACTCACGCTGGCAATCAACGTAAAAAATATATTTGTTTTTAGTAAGAACCACATTTTAAACCACAAAGATCACCAGCATTTGGGTCGTATTTAACATCCGGTGAATAGACGCCTGGAGGATGGTTTTACCCAGGCCTTTGTGTTGAGGTAAAGAAAAAAATTCTCTCAAACTTTCTGCTGTAAGGTTTAATCATGCTTGAAAACTAGGAAGTTGTACAGGATAGCAAGGGAGAAGTTTTATGTGTGTGAGTGTGTGTGTGTGGCGATACCTTCTTCTGGAAGGATAAGCCTGCTGCGGAGAGAAACCGCATTTATGGAGTTGGCTTTGCCATCCACCAACGCATCCTATACAGGCTAACTGTATAGGATGGCACTCTGAGTCCCATTGAATCACTCACGTCATGCCTTTTTCATCGGTGCATACGCCCCAACACTGGATGCAGAGGATGACATCAAGTAGGTCTTTTACGCCGACCTCGACAGAGTGCTAACCTCTATCCCCAGAGAAGACAAGGTTGTGCTCCTTGGTGACTTTAATGCCAGACTTGGCAGAGATGCTAACATTTGGCAGGGAACCATTGCGAGAAATGGACTTGGCAAGGGTAATCCTCCTCAGCAAGTGTGCCGCACACAACCTCACTATCACCAATACCTTGTTTAGGCAGGCCGACAAGTTCAAGGGTTCGTGGCAACACCCACGATGCAAACACTGGCATCTCATTGACTACATCATTGTCAGAGAAAAAGATCGCCGAGATGTCCTCATCACCAGTGCCATGCGTGGCTCAGATTACTGCGACACTGATCATCGGCTCGTCAGAGCCAAGCTCTCACTTCACGTCGCCCCCAAACTAAGAAGGGAGCAAGCCTCTAGAAGAGGTTTTAACACTAAGTGTCTGGAGGATCCAGTGGCAGCACATGCTTTCAGAGAGCAGCTCGAACATGGGCTAACAAGCAACCCGACAACAAACAACCCAAATCCCAGGTCGAATGGGATATTCTCGACACTATCATAACAAAAACCTGCAGACCCTCGGCCACATCGAAAGAATACACCAGGACTGGTTTGATGAAAATGACCCGGCAATCAATGTACTCATCAATGATAAACGTGCTGCTTTAACGGACTGGCAAAACAACCCTTAGTCTCGGGCCAAAGCTGATACCTTCCAGAAGAAGAAAGCGGCAGCCCAGCGGGAACTTCGCAATTTAAAGAACGACTGGTTTAAAAATAAAACATGTGAAACACAAAAATTGCAGATCAGCACAAAATGAGTGAATGTTTAAATTCCATTAAAACATTTTATGGGCCAATCACTCGTGGCACAGCCCCCTCCACTCATCCGACGGTAGCTCCATAATTAAAGACGATGAAGGCCTCCTTCAGTGCTGGAAAGAGCACTACCATTCACTGCTCAACCGAAACACCGATGTGGATCTCCTGACTACCCAGCAGGTCCCTCAGCATCCAGAGCTGACCCACCTCAGCTGTCCTCCATCCCTGGATGAGTTGGCTGCTGCCATCAAACAGATGAAAAATAACAAAGCCTCAGGGCCTGATGGAATCCCAGCCGAGGTGTATAAAGCAGGAGGACCTCTGCTTACCAGCCGTCTCCACTCTCTCCTGGAGAATATATGGGAAAAGGAGGAAATCCCCTAAGCTCTTAAAGACGGCTCCATCGTCACTATTTATAAGAACAAGGGAGACCGGTCAGACTGTGGCAAGTACAGCTGGATCTCGCTGCAGACGACCTCACCCTTGTTGCTCACACTGAACACGACCTACAGGAGATCCTGAACACCCATGCAGATATGTATGCACACTTCGGCCTTTAGGTGAATATACGTAAGACTCAGATTCTCTTTCAACCTGCCCCTGGTTCAGACACACCTCCACCATCCATCCAGCTTTACTGTACTACCCTCTCTAACGTTACCCACTTTTGGTATCTCTGCTCCCACCTGTCCACCACCACGGACATCGACGAAGAGATTCAGCATCGGATCAGATGTGCATCTCAAGCCTTTGGCCGATTCCGAAACCGTGTTTTCAGCTGGTGGTAGCTGAAATTATCTACAAAGTTACATGCATATCGAGCAGTGGTCCTCCCCACTCTGCTATATGGCAGTGAGACATGGGTCACACACAGGAGGCACGTCAAGGCACTTCAAAACTTTCACCAACGTAGTCTACGTTCCATCCTCCGAGGTCGCTGGGAAGACAAGAGAACTAATGCCAGTATTCTTGCTGACACCAACTGTAGAAGCATCAAGGCTACCATTATCCATGAACAACTTCGCTGGACTGGCCATGTTACCCGCATGGACGACAGTAGACTGCCGAAGCAGCTACTTTACAGTCACCTGAAAAAGTGCTAAATCGACCCCATCACCTGGGAGATGATTACTCCACATCGTAACGCTTGGAGGAGCACCACATGAGAAGGTGTCAATACTTTCGAGTTAGCCCGACTGCAAACCGAGGTAGACAAGCGCAATCGCAGGAAAGAAGCTGCCACCGTCCCTCCCGCACTAGATGTAGCCCTCCACAAGTGCAACATTTGTGAACGACTCTGCCGGTCGCATATCGGCCTCTTTAGTCGCCTCAAAACTCACCAATAAAGGTGACATCCCCAATAACTCATATCATTGTACCATAGTTGGATGATCGTCATACTCGACTCCGAGAGACAGCAAAGTAGTAGCAGTAAGTGTATGTATGTGTGTGTGTGTGTGTGTGTGTGTGTGTGTGTGTGTGTGTGTTGTAAATTAAATATTCCATATGTGTATTTTTTATTTACTCTTGATTTTACGAAGATAACGAGTATTTTTTTTTATCTTTTCGATCAGCGACACGGAAAATTTAATTAGCTTCCTTGTTAACATTTCCTCTTTGATTAATTATTTTACTGAAAAAAAAAACAGATATGGAAGGGCCAATAACATTTAGCCTAGATAATACAGGCAGCAAAAAACCAGAACTATCAATCCCTTCATTTCTATAACTTTCCGTCAATCTGTTAGTCTATGCGTGCGTTTATATGTATGTATACTGGAGTACCTTAGAATGTATGTATTTAGTATAGAGTTATTAAGGCCTATGTGTCTATTATATAGAGTATGGACGACAAACTCCAACAAGTTCCTTCATCAGTGTCAGGTCTGGGCTGGGTAATATGCCAGCGGTACTGTACCGCCTTCAACTTCCTCCCAACGACTTCAAGGCGTCTCCTAATTTCGTCTCGCTGATGCTTGCAATAAGGAAACGGGTCGTAAAGTACAGGAGTAAGACTGCCTAATCACTTATGCAGAGACGGCAATGTGTGGATGAATGTATGTGTGGCGCGGGGTGTGTGTCCGGGAGAGCCAACTTGGTGCTCCAGTCACGGTGCAAACAGTCCTGTGACTCGCGAGCAAACAGCTGTGCTTCTTGTTTATGTGGTGTGGTAAGTGTTGTTATTGTGTCGCTGTGTGTGTGTGTGTGTGTGTGTGTGTGTGTGTGTGTGTGTGTGTGTGTGTGTGTGTGTGTGTAACTATACAGTATGCTTGTATTTACGTTATAAAAACATTCTTCATATAGTTCCGTGTTTTTCCTTTTTAACATCGTGTTGGACTATGGAAAGTACACACGAGGGACCATGAAACACATCGTGAAACACTTGTGAGTCAACCCAGAGCCCAGTCACGTTGGTTTAGCATCCTATATCACAGACAGAGTGAAATAGGATGGTCGTATCTCCTCCTATGGTGTGGTGTGGTGAGGTGAGGTGAGGTGTGGTGTGGTGTGGTGTGGTGTGGTGTGGTGTGGTGTGGTGTGGTGTGGTGAGGTGAGGTGAGGTGTGGTGTGGTGAGGTGTGGTGTGGTGTGGTCTGGATATTTGTGAAGAAAGTGAGTGTTTACCAAAATCAAAATAGGATATAAATACACCTGTTGTCTTTCAGTAACCCCTTTTATAGACTGTAATTAACCAGGTAAAGGTAACAAATTATAGAGCATATTCTGAAATGCAATATGACTATAAATTTACTTCTATACTAACTAAGGATCCCTGGTATATCATGTATAAGAAGAAAAAAAAATGGAAATCTGGAGTTTAACTATAATACGAGGTGAGTGTTTGGACCTCATTCAATACAGTTTGTAAAGGTGTATTTTGATTGAGAGACGTGAAAGAGGGTGGCTTCCATAACGAGGGATGAAGGAGGTGAGTGATGGTGAAGTTTGATAAAGTGGAAAAGAGATGACTCGATAATAGATGAGGTGTGTTGTGACAGGTGAAGGGTGGCGAAATGGATTTTATTAACACGTTGAATAGAGCATGGGAAGAAATGTGAAGTTTATTATCAGAAAAATAACTTAGCTTTTGTTTGTCAGAATCACATATTTGGTGTAATTTCTTTCCATTAAAACAACAACAATAATAAAAACAATAACTATAACAATAACCCGTACGACCTTGCAGAAAGACAATTAAAGCATCTCGTGGCACTTGTCGATTCTCATGTTGAACTAATGGCAGAAAGTGGACGTGTGATGGCACGGTGGTGAGAGGTAAGACACACAACACTAACATTGTTACACAGGAAACACTAGACTGTTATAAGAGCCTGTCCTTCACTTTACTTTTACCAGCTAACTTGTGACTGTTGCAACGCGTGTAGTATATATTGTTTTTGATACAATCTAGCTCATAGTATACAGTGACTCCAGTGATGGATTTTGTTGAATAAAAGGTAAACAAAAAAATCGATTTGTTTTTATTCTTCAAACTGTAGCAAATATTGACACACTGCAGGAAAAACTAAAACATTGCATTAGGGATCAAAAAAAACTCTTTTTGAAAACTGTGGTCGGAAAACTCAGGAAATTTTTCCCCAACAAAAGCACAACACACTATTTTGCATGAGACTCCCTGTCGATATGCAAAACTCATCTGAAGTTGGTCTCCTGGAATCCACTGGAATCTGATAGGAGGTGGGCCTGAGGGAGTCTTTCTCAAATTACCTTCCGTCTTACCTAGTCCCAACACGGCCAGGTTAACAATACTATTGAACAAATATATCAACTTGGTGAACAGTAAACTACCTATATTTAACGTACTTAATCATGTTAATGCGGTTATATAAAAATCAAAACACAAGTTAAATTATCTCTCTTTAGTTAGACAAACAACTATAACACTAAAATACGACTAATCAAGGCAGTATGTATGTGAGGACCGTAGCCAATACTTGTACCAATAATAAAGGATGAGATAAGGCAAAAAAGGTAAAAAAAACTTATATATTTACCTGTTTACAAATTTTCCTCAACGTTCTCACTTCCTCAACTGTAAAAAGTGGGACCTGACGTTATGATACAGATAAAAAATGCGAGCAGTAAAGTGCTATTATTACTCTACCTAAATCACCAGCTGCCGCACTTTACAACCTATTGGCAAAACCATTTGGTGTAATTTCAGCTGTGATCACTTTTGTCGTATAAAAAAAATGAAGGGAAGGAATTATTTTTTTATACAAATACATTTTGAAATAAGTTACTGTGCAGCTTGGTAAAAAAAAAAATTCCTAACAGTAGGTGGAGAGTCACAGGTAGGATTAAGTTAATTGTCTATTGATTAGGAAATGTAATCCCTTTTGGTTTACATTGAGGCTACGGAACACTTCGTTGATAACATAACGTGAAATAGCCTTCATGTTTTAAAAGAGTTTGATATAATAATAATAATAATAATAATAATAATAATAATAATAATAATAATAATAATAATAATTATAATAATAATACTAATACAAATAATAATAATAATAATAATAATAATAATAATAATAATAAAAATAAATCTAACATCTTCTCCTGCGTTTGTATTCTTTCCGCGTATTCCTGTTCATATCCAGACGACTATACGTAATATTACTTACATTCAAACAAACTTAAACACAAACAATTAGCACAAATAATACTTGATGTTAAAAATATATAAAGTATTATAAGTAAAGGAGTATTTTATAAAGAGGAAATACTAATGCTCAAAACACCAACATTTATTTACACCGAGGCAAACGATAGCCCCCCCTTCCCCTCCCCCCCCAAAAAAAGCCAATTGAGTAAATGTCCAATATCCGAACATTCCTCCCTACCTTCCTCTCCGTCTACCCCTCTCTCCCCTCCCTTCCCCCTTCCCTCTCTGTCGACCGGACGCTGTGCCTACAATCTCCCCCTGCCCCTCCCACCCCCCCCTCCTCAACCCCTCCCGCTTCACCACATATAACCTGCCATCCGCCTTCCTGTCGCCCGCCATCCTTCCTGCCACCCATGTTACGTATCGTCTGCCTCCCTGCTGACTATAGGCATACACCCTGCCACCTAGCACCTGCCGCCCACATTATTTGCCATCCATAACCTGCCACCCACAATCCTGCCTGGCCCCACAACTCTGACACCCACACAATGCCACCCAAACTCCTGCCACCCACAACCTTGTCACCCAAACTCCTGCCACCCACACCTCTTCCACCCAAACTCCTGCCACCCACACCTCTTCCACCCAAACTCCTGCCACCCACACCTCTTCCACCCAAACTCCTGCCACACCACACCTCTTCCACCCAAACTCCTGCCACCCACACCTCTTCCACCCAAACTCCTGCCACCCCACCACCCATCCCGCCAGATTAACTTTATCACAGGTATAAAAACATTACCATCACTGTGTTCAATGTCATTCACAGTTGAATGAAATGTCACAATTCAGCTTTCATACAGCCAGAAAAAACCAACAAGCGTTGTGAAATACCGGTGATGTAAATACACACTGTCGGGACAATAATTAAAATTCATTAATCATGCTTCATCGCTAAAATAATCGTTGTAATTACTTTCAGTCACTGTAATGATCACCTGTAGTTAACTAACCATACTTCATTAAGTCGTTAATGTTATCTGCAGAACACATAACGTTGGATATAATCATTATCTGTACTTTAATGAGACTCGCCTCATAAAATCGATAAGATAGTCATACTAATAACCCGTTGCTTATGGTAATTATCTTTGATCACGTAATTAGGCTTCATATATAATGGCTAATATAATCTAAATGTTATATACCTGGCTATTCTTGTGGCTAATTAATCGATACAGTGTTATAAGAACCATTGTAATCACTTGTCATTTAAATTATCATCGTTAAATAATTATTACGAAAAACCCTTAATAAAATCCACTTCTAGCAGATAATTATAATCAGATAATTAGCTATAATTTCATTACGTATTTAAGCCATGATCATCTAGGATTAATTTTTCATACCAAATATAATCCCATGAACATAATTTGGTCATAATAACCTGTTCTATCCAGTAATTAAATGTAATCAATTCACCTTGGTCCATTAAACCGGAAATAGAAGCTACATAGTTACAGCCTACGGAGTCTAATTGGCTAATCACCTGTTATTCAGTAGAAACAATTAGAAAAGATAACTTAAATAATAATATCCTACTGTATAAGACCCGTGATTAAGTAAATGTAGGTACAAAAAAAAAATCTTAATTATATTTGTGTATACATCCATAAAACATGATTAAATAACTATTTAAAATAGATAATTAAATAAAAGCTAATAATCACATGTGAGAATAATAATTAATGAATGCAAAACTTAAAAAAATCACTAAAATAACTTCAATAACCAGACTTTATTGTAACGCATGTAATTAAATAACTGTATCTTTATAAATAACCTAAATAACCTTCAAAATCACAGTGACGGTAACAGTAACAGCAAGAGATACAACGGAGCGGCAGAAACATCCAACAGGGGCAGCAACAGAGCCAACAGGAGACACGGATAAATCCCTGTTAAAAGATACACATTTATTTTACATATTTCACCGAGTCCATAAATTTGGGTGCTGTACAGGACACTGACGTCGGGTAGTGATATTTGGCAGCCTGTCTGACATTCTTTTTGCCAGAGGTTAGAGGTGGATATTTTTAGCAGTGGGAGTAGTAGTATTAGTAGTAGTAGTAGTAGTATAGTAGTAGTAGTAGTAGATATATTATGTAGTAGTAGTAGTAGTAGTAGTAAGTGATAAGTTGCAGCAACTGTTGCTGCAAGTACCAGAGAATTTGAAAAAAAGTAGCAATAGCGCAGGAGGTGGGCGCCTCGAACTGGTTAACTGGTTAACGCAGAGGGACCCTGTTGCAATGGCAATGTACGCAATAGGGCCTATCCGTGCTCCAACACATACAAAAAATTGAAACAACCTAGGTCAAGCATGTGGCGGAAAAGTGGAGGACATCAAAAAGTGGTGGGACCTGGTAACATCACGAGGTCCACAAATAGGGTACCACCCAAACGCCAGCAAGTCTTTCCTCATTGTGAAGCCAGAACAAAGGATGGCCAAAGACACCTAGGCGCAGTAATCGGCAAAGCGGACTTCAAGACCGAGTACGTAACGGGAAAGGTGAATGAATGTGTTAGGGAAATCCAAGCTCTGTCTGATATTGCTAACACAGAGCCACATGCGGCTCTTGCGGCATTTACCCATGGAGTCAGGCATCGCTGGAACTACCTGATGCGCACTATCCCTGATATCGGACCTCTTCTCCACCCTCTGGAAGAAGCTATCAGCGTCAATTT
This sequence comes from Homarus americanus, assembly GCF_018991925.1. Classification (NCBI taxonomy): domain Eukaryota; kingdom Metazoa; phylum Arthropoda; class Malacostraca; order Decapoda; family Nephropidae; genus Homarus; species Homarus americanus. Next base: position 2,433,039 of record NW_024731852.1, read on the forward strand.
CATTCTCAAATTAGTGAAACATCCTCACTTAACCCCAGCAGAAAGATCACTCCTTGCACTACCACCGAGACTGGGAGGAATGAGATTGACCAATTCAGAGGAGATTGCTGCCACCGAACATCAAAACTCAGTTAAGCTCATGGCAGCCCTCACGGACCACATAATAGTTCAGAACGCAACAGGTGAGGAGGATGCTAGTGAAGTAAACAAGATTAGAAGATCCATTACGACAGAACGACAGCACGGCCAAAGTGATGAGTTGCAGCAACTGATGCTGCAAATACCAGTGAATTTGAAGAAAAAAAGTAGGTATAGCATAGGAGGTGGGCGCCTCGAACTGGTTAACCACGTTATCGATAAGGGCAAATGTTTTCAGTCTCAATAAACAAGAATTTACAGATGCCATTGCTCTAAGGTACGGTAGGCCAGTAGAAGGTTTGCCCTCCCAATGTGTGTGTGGCTCTTCCTATGACGTCGATCACGCCATGGTGTGCAAGAAAGGGAGCTTCATATGCATGAGGCATGGCGAAGTAAGGGATCTCAGAGCAAATATGTTGAAGGAAATCTGCCGTGATGTCAGAGTAGAATCGACCCAATTTCCAATGGACGGTGAGAATTTCCGACATAGGACTTCAAACACATCTAACAAAGCCCGTGTTGACGTCAGTGTTCGAGGATTCTGGATGCAGGGAAAGCGAGCCTTCTTCAACATCAGGATTTTTTATCCCATGGCCGCATGTCACCGTAACTTAGCTCTCGATACTGCACGCAGGAGGAACGAGAACGACAAGATAAGGGCATATGGGGAGAGAATTCAGAACGATGATCAAGGCAGCTTCACTCCTCTAGTGTTCACAACCTCTGGTGGGATGGGACCAAGTGCAAGATGCTTCTACGCCAGACTCGCGTAGGTGATCTCCGAACAGAAGCAGCAGCCCAGAAGTTATGTTACAGCCTGGATGAGATGTCGACTGTATTTCTCTCTCCTTCGGTCCGCTTTGCTCTGCCTCAGGGGAACGAGAGCATCGGCCCCAAAGCCCACAACAGTTGCAGATATTGACTATGAGGCTACAGTCACTGAATGCGGCATAGATCTGTGGCTAAACTAACTCAACACAGCTAGGATTGCTACTTATGTATTAGTAAATTTAATTTTAAGGTAATTAAATGGCAGAGAAGGTGTGGCTATTGGGGGAGGCTGGAGGCTACAGCATTTAAAAAAAAGTAGTAGTTGTAGTAGTAGTAGTAGTAAAAGTAGTAAAGTACACCACGATCACTACACCACTACACTACACCACCATCATACACCCAACATCAGTTCAATCTCAACCTTACACACTCCTTCATAACACCTTAACACCCAAACCAGCAATCCAACCCCAACCACTATACACCGACTAACACCACCACACAACCACCATCCCCCCACCAACATCTCGTCTCCTACACATCTTGGCTGACACGTTAGTCTGTCCATCACCTGATTTGCATACAACATGTTCATAAGATGGCTCCAGTCAGCTCCCGGTTCATGTTGTTCAGGGAGACACAAGTAGATGTTACAAGAGGGAGGAGGGAGGGTAGGAATGAGGGAAGTAGAAAGGAAAGGACAAGGGAGATAGGGGAGAGGAAGATAGGAGTTGTGAGTGGTAGATGGGATAGGGAGAGAGGGGTATGAGGGGAAGGTTTGAGAAGGGGATGGGAAAGGATAGGCAGGAAGTTGACAGGGGGAGGTGGGGATAGGTAGAGGAAGGTGAAATAGGGAAAGGGATAGAAAAGAGATGAAAACGGGAGGAGATGATGATGATGATGAGGAAGAATTTTTTCAACTAGAGGAGGAGGAGGAGGAGGAAGAGAAGGAGGAAGAGGAAGAGACGGAAGAGGAGGAAGATGAGAAGAAAGAGAAGAAGCCCACGTAGGATAAAATACAACATAAAGGGGAAAAGAAAAGAACAACAAGAAGACGAACAAGGTAGAAGAAGAGAGAGAGAGAGAGAGAGAGAGAGAGAGAGAGAGAGAGAGAGAGAGAGAGAGGACTTAACCAAGGCGAAATACGAAACGAGTGAAAATGAATAATGCAGAATTAAGCACAAACGCTAAGAAGGCAAGATGAGGGTGAGGAAGAGGGCGAGAAGATAAGAGCAGAAGGAAGGACGAAGATAATGGCTAAGTGCAAGAAGGAGAGAAAGAGAAGTACATAGAAAGGGAGAAGACAAAGAAGATTAAGAGCTAAGAGACACACACACACCGATGAGGGATGAAGTGAATATAACAAAACATGTAATAAAGAGACGAGAGGAAAGAAGAAAGAGAGAGATTAATGACCTAGAAAAAAGTAAAAAAAAAGTTAATGAGATGCAAGAGGGAGAAGACAGATGGCTATTAAATAAAAACAAAAGTTGACAATGACAGGTGTTAGAAAAATAAAGACAGGTGAAGGGAGACAGACACAGGTACATTAAGAAGAAGGATGGAATGATGTTATGGACGACTGTTATTTATAGTTAATAATAATAGAGAAAAACTAATACAAAATAAAAGCACAAAAAACACAAAAAACACAAAAAACACTGATTAATAAATCGTGTTTTATTTCAGTCAAACAAAAATGACAGCTGCTTAACAGGATTAGGTTATAAATAAATGATATTATTTTAAAACTAACCTAACCACATTACCATTATCTTACAAAAAACTAAATAAAATCGAATGTTTATTGTATTTTTTTCTTATCAGTGTTTCTTATGACATCTATAGTTAACTGTGACGAGATGTATTGATTCGTGTTTAGTTCAGAGGGAAACAGGAGGCGTAGACAGTATATATCAGGTGCCTACAGGAGAGCTCAGGTTCTCAACTGGCTCAGCCATGTTAATATTGTTATTAATATCCACTTTGTATCTGTGTTTTTCTGGCTAAATAAACTGTTTCAATTCAATTCAAAACGGTTCTCCTCTTTCTCCTCCTCCTCCTCCTCGTTTCCTCCCCCTACTTCTCCTCGTCTTCCTCCTCCTCCACCTCCTCGTCTTCCTCCTCCTCCTCGTCTTCCTCCTCCTCCTCCTCCTCGTCTTCCTCCCCCTCCACACCTCCCCGTCTTCCTTCCTCCTCCTCGTTTTCTCCCTACTTCTCCTCGTCTTCCTCCCCCTCCTCCTCGTCTTCTCCCCCTACTTCTCCTCGTCTTCCTCCTCCTCCTCCTCCTCCTGGTTGTCGTCGGGGAGGTACACACTCTGTCCCTAGTTAATCTCTCTTCGTTAACGTCTTTCTCTCTGACGCCTCGTTACGGTAGCCTCTCCTTATAACCCAGCCAGGAAGAACTAGCTGCTGAGAGAGAGAGAGAGAGAGAGAGAGAGAGACAAGAAGCCAGACAGGCAGATAGACACAGAGAGAAGAGGAAAACCAGATTACATAGACTCATGGGAGGGACTTCAGAATAACCACAAGGGGGCAGTGGGCTGGCATGCTCCACACCACCGCCCCGCCACAACCCTTATTGAATTGGCCTCATATTCCCCTCACGAGCTCTGCCGGGGAGCCATGGAAACGAGGGTCAGCCGCACGGATGAGAGGGGAAACGGGGGAAGTGGGATAATGAGGTGAATACGTGAACACAGGCAGGGGGATATGATAAAGAGAGGGAAGGAAAGGGCAGTAAAAGAGAAAGAGGGTGAGTAAAATAAAGAGAGAGAGAGAGAGAGAGAGAGAGAGAGAGGAGAGAGAGAGAGAGAGAGAGAGAGAATGGGGGGAGATATCTAGAAAGGAAAGAGAGAGCGTAGAGGGGAAGGTGAGGGAAAGGTGAAAATGAAAGTAGGATAAATGAAATGAGAAAGGAAAATATGAAGCATTATGGAGACTAAAAATAAATAAATAAATAACAAATAAAAAATGAACAAAGAAAATAAAGAAAGTATAAAAAAAAACGGACAAAAAGCAAAACAAGTAAAAAGACTAAATGAAATACTAGAATTAAAAAAAAAACAGATGAAAGAAAACGGGAAAAATACATACAACCCGATCAAAGAAAATGGTCACACACACTCGTCATTCATCAAAACAAATGAACTACGACTCACAGGATGTAAACAAAACCTCGAATGTCAACATGGGTGTAGAATAAGGCGTTTGTGTTTAACTTTAGTCGTAACTTCTGTCAAGGCGTCATAATCCTAACTCAATAATGAAGTTTGTGTCCCATTTTCTACAACCAAGTCATAAATAAACACTTGGTGAAAAGATTGAAAAGAACAAATGAAAATACGAGAAAATAATGAAATCAAGTGAATGAGAAACACACATACCCACCCACCCTTACTTTTTACACCTGCACTCCCCTCACACCCAGTCTCTTACACCCACAGACACTCCACCTTACACCCACAGACACTCCACCTTACACCCACAGACACTCCACCTTACACCCACACTCCCTCTACACCCACACTCCCCCTACACAAACACATAGGTTAAAATATAAACTGAGATGGATGAATGAAGTTAAAATCTGGCTCCTGGTTAGGTTACAAAATCTGGAAGGATTAAAATAAAATTACCCTTGAAAATTCTTAAGAGTAGAGGAGGCTGGTTTTGCCAACCTTTAGATACGATTAACTGATTGATTGACTTAGCCTCGATAGTATGACTCTCTCTCTCTCTCTCCTCTCGAGGAAAAACTTTAACGTTCCTCCTCCTCTCCAGAGTAACTTCCTCCTTTATATAACACTTTAACGTCACTAACAGCGAAATCATCTTACTCAGCATTTTTGTGATGGCGTAGTTCTCCACCTTCACCTCTATCACCATCACGCCCCCCCTCCTCCCCTACCCCTTATCACCACCACCCCTTCAACCACCCCCTACCACCACTATTACCACTACTAACACTCTCACCACCACTTTCTACCACCACTCACCATGACCACCCTTCAACCACCCCTACCACCACTATTAACACTACTAACACCCTTACCACTTCACTCTACCACCACTTCACATGACTACACCTACAACCACCCCCTACCACCACTATTACCACTACTAACACCCCCTACCACCATCACCCTCTACCACCACCACCGCCACCGCCATGACCACCACCCCTACAACCACCATTACCACTACCACCACGTTATTATCCCACGTATCGACTCACTACCATAATCGCGTTAGCAAACCACTATGCTGTTACCAGATCATCCCACATGACTAACAAACTTGCGGTGTTATTACTATAGAGCCATCACCTAACCTAACCTCACCACCAACCTAATGTGCAATATATCACCACCACCACCACCTCCTTCATCAACACCACCAACAGCTCCTTCACAGTCATCACCATCACCATCATCACCACCTCACCCATGCCTTAACAATACTCTCCTTTACTCCTACAACGCGAAAAAAAAATCCCTATCCACTTGAGTCCCCAAAGATGTGAGTAATCTCCCCCCCTCCCCCAACTAATCCCCTCTCTCTCTTTATACCAGTTACCTATCACCATAAATCCCATCTTAACTTACCTACCCTTTCCCTACCCCACCCTCTCTCTCTTCTCCCCCCACCTCCAGCCTCTCTCTCTTCTCCCCCCCACCTCCATCCTCTCTCTCCCTGCCCCTCCTCCCCAACCCTACATTCACGTCTTGCATCTTCAGGTTTCTGCCACACTGTCAAGATGATTAGATTAATTGACCTGCATGGCAGCCATGCATCTTGCCAGGTAAGATATTTCAGGTGACCTTACATGTACCTGAGTGCCACAATTGAAGGTAAATGTCTGATAGATTATAATATTAGCTATGTTATGATGTTGGTGTGTGTGTGGGGAGCGTGGGGATGTGTGTGTGTGTGTGTGTGTGTGTGTGTGTGTGTGTGTGTGTGTGTGTGTGTGTGTGTGTGTGTGTGTGTGTGTGTGTGTGTGTGTGGTGTGGTGTGTGTGTGGGGTGTGTGTGTGTGTGTGTGTGTGTGTGTGTGTGTGTGTGTGTGTGTGTGTGTGTGTGTGTGTGTGTGTGTGTGTGTGTGTGTGTGTGTGTGTGTGTGTGTGTGTGTGTGTGTATCACCTTGTCCACTCTTCCTCCTTTATCTTAATTCTTCTTTCCTTTCTATTCTATTTCCGCTCTTCACATCTGCCACCCACTACCTCCTCCCTTTTAAACTCCTATGGTGTGCCACCCACCCTTCTTAAACTCCTTCACATCTGCCACCCAATTCTTAAACTCCCATCCACCCACCCTTCTTAAACTCCTATGGTGTGCCACCCACCCTTCTTAAACTCCTTCACATCTGCCACCCACCCTTCTTAAACTCCTATGGTGTGCCACCCACCCTTCTTAAACTCCTTCACATCTGCCACCCACCCTTCTTAAACTCCTACCAACTGCCACCCACCCTTCTTAAACTCCAAGGATCTGCCACCCATTCTTCTTAAGTTCTTAGCTTTTGTCATTTACTTTTTCTCAACTCCCTTTTACCATTAAATCCGTCTTCATCCTTAACTCAACAATATCCATTTTTCTTACTTCCTCCCCTTCTGGGTATTATCGGTTTACTTCCTTCTCCCTCTTCTATATCTTTTTTATCGTCTTTTCCTCCTCCTCCTACTTTCCTCTGTTGCCGTGTCTCTACGTATTAATCTCCTGCTTATAATGACTTCACACCGGACGTCTCTTATTTTATGTTCCCCACCGTCAAGCGTCGTGTCCTAACGGGTTATTCTATACCGTCTTGTTTTCATGTATGTCATATGATACTTAACGTCAATTTCCCCTACACCGTGTTCAAGAAATTCCCTACACCCTCTTCTCCACCCCCTCTTTCCCCTCCTCCCTCTCTCTCTCTCTCTCCCCATCCCCCTCTTTCCCCTCCTCCCCCTCTCTCTCTCTCTCTCCATCACCCTCTTTCCCCTCCTCCCTCTCTCCCTCTCTCTCCTCATCCCCCTCTTTCCCCCTAGTTGTTTCTGGAAGACTGGGTGAACACGTATTGTAAATGCTGTTGTTGTTTCTTCAAGTTTATGTATAACAACGTGTTGAAATTCTTGTTTGGGTATTTCTAAGTTTACGAGATGGTAAAATACTCTGTGTAACTTGTGTAGTTTAAGTGTAGATTAGGAGTGTGTTGACTCGCTCTTCCCACTCACGTCCAACCACACACACACACACACACACACACACACACACACACACACACACACACACACACACACGCACGCACGCACGCACGCACGCACGCACGCACGCACACACACACACACACACACACACACATCATCTATTCTACACTAGACTGGGAGATAAATTTAAAATATTAATACATGAAACCGTTCAAAATATATCGACGGGAATATACCATTTTTAGCCAAATTTTTTACATTGGTATCATACTTTTCTTTTATTTTCACGTTCAATAAATGTGGTTAGTTAGAGTGTGTTATCTTTTTAGGTTATCTTAACAAGGGATGAAGTCTATAGATATGAATTAATAGTTTTTATAAAAAAAATTTGTAGTTAACGAGAAGAAAAATATGATATACTGTGTACCAGATCTATTATATGTTGCGAGAGTAAATTTTTGAAATACATCTGTTGTTCAATATTATTTTTATTAGCTTGAACCTAGAACACATTTTCAAGAGTTAAAATAAATCCAGTTTGAACATCGGGTTATGAGGGTGGAATGTTTACTCACAACACAGTGCACGAGTCACACATCTGCCTTAATAATAGTCTCGTAGTTGGCTAATACATCTTTTAGTTGCTTTTGATGACAGTAGTGGTCGTTAGAGGTGATTATCATGCAACCACCCAATCACCCTCTTGATGGCTTTGTTTGACGAGGGAGTATAAAGATTTTGTTTTATCGTTTGTTCCTCACGAGCTGTTGGGAATTATATCGTGGCAGGGAGCAGCGGGTAGGTGTGGCTGGTCCTCCCGGGGTGAATAAAGGGATTATTGACTCAGGTAGATTCTTCGTTATTGTTATGGCCATAACTGATCGTCTGCTGTTATTTGGGGGAAACACGCCATATGTAGAGGCCGCTGGGGGTAGGTAACATGTATTCGACTGAGACAAAGGTTTTTGAAATTGTATTTTCTTTCCGAGAAAACCGTAAAAATACATTTCATTCCATTTGCAACAATTAACTCCGGTGAGTCAATTCCATACTCTTAAACCCCAACGTTATCTCATATATTTTCTAGAGTGTTGCATCTAGTATATAAACTGAGTCTGTATTAATAAAAAAAAACTAATTTGATGTGTAACCTCGAGACCAGTGTTCGATGATATAATACAGGATGTAGAAACTGCGCTCAAACTCGATAGTCATTTCCTGTGTTCTCTCGTCTCTAGTTCCTAGAAAGTTGTAAATTATGATTTTTGTCAACTTCTGTTGGTCGCTGCTGGTAACTGATAAGCTACATCTTCATCCTCAAGCCCTGGCCTTTATGTAAGAGCTTCTCATATATATATATTACATGTTCCTTCCAGCAGGAGACAAGAGCCAGAACAACATTCAAGCCTCAACAACAGACCTGAGCCTCAGCAACATAAAAGAGACATGGGCTTTAGGAGGTGAGAGGAGAGCCAGTGTGTGCGCGGCCGAATGAGGGTAGGAAGAAGGAGTGCCACCTGGGGACCATTGTGTTGGTGGTAGTGTGGTAATGAGGGTGAGGCATGGCACCCTCCCCTCTACTTACTACCCACTGAGCTGCTCTAACCCAGGGCTTCCTGATACTCTAAGGTCAATGTTTTGCAGTTCACCGCCCACACCACCGTACTTGGCTACCTGTCAATAACGAATGCCTCTCTAGTTACACGGAGATTATTACTACAGTAGTCTACACCATCACTCACGGGTGCCTGTTGTACCGGATACTGCTCTAGTTACACGGGCCTCCCTACGAGGGCACCACCACGCCTGGGAAGGAGTCTATCATAATGGACACCTCGACACTAAATATCCTGCCGTAGATTACACCAATACGTTTGTGTAATTATCGAAATGGATACCTCGTCCGGTTCCACAGTAATGTGCTGCCGTACACCACTACACCAGCGCGTTTATGTGTCTGGCAAACTGGATGCTCAGCGTATAACTGAGATATAAATTCTTTGTAAAATTCTTGTAAAAAGGAATTAAACGTCGTGAAGGCTGTTGGGGAAAAACTTAAACTTTAGACAATTTATAAACAGTCTAGTCCAAGGTACGATATTTAGACATACAAAATTTGCTTATATTAAATTTGTGCGATTAAAATGTGTTGAAGGCGATGCGATCTGAAAATATCACCTTAAAGTATGACTCGACTGATCTGTTGTCGTGGTGGCAGGCCTCTTCCGTGCTTGATTCTCACGTCTGAATGTTATGCAGTATATAGCAAGGTGTGTGTGGAAGAGACGAATCCAACAACACACTGTATGCTTGAAGCTTCGGGGAGTTCCAAAATGTAGTCTAATTTAGGTTATTACTTCAATTATCCCAACCTAATGTAATCACCTGTAATGATGATTATATTCACACAAACACACACGAGAGAGAGAGAGAGAGAGAGAGAGAGAGAGAGAGAGAGAGAGAGAGAGAGAGAGAGAGAGAGAGACTAAACACTGACACGTTATTTGTTCTCTGTGTCTACTTAAAACAACACACAGCCAGGGCTCAGAGACACAGTCGTGTTATCACTTACAATTCCACTTTTCTGCGTGTAATTAGGAGCTACAATTACTTAATTAAAGCACTCAGTAGCAAGGGGAGAGTGGCACGAGCGCTCCTCACCGTAATTACCTTCTCTGAATAATTCGCTCGTTTATGGGTTCATGTGAGCTGTCCTGACGCCTCGGTCTTCTTCACCTGATTAAAAAGTTATATTGTGGTTTATGGCAACGATGTATGACTTACGTAAACTACAACACAACCCTTCCTAGTCACTAAACAGAGGTCACCAATGGTCTCTTTATACACAACCTAGAACTATATTTCTATGTTTAGGTTCATATGTATTCGTAAAGCGTTATGAGGTTATCACAGAGTACAACATATGAAAGGGGTCGACTCAGTAATATGTGTTTCAGTATCTTCCTCTTTATGTAACTAATTTGTAACTCTCACTCATGTGTTTAGGAATAAAAATAAATGAAGAGAATGAATAATATAGAATAATAATAACTTTCATCATCAAGGGAGAATCTCTTAGGAACAACGAAGGAAAGTTCAGACTGGCTATCAAACTTTACATGACTCGAGATGTGTTAGTTAATTAGGCCTTTATAAATCACTAAAATGACCACATCCACATTCAGGATCTATCGACAAATGTCACTTCTATCTAAGCCTAAGGAGGGGGGAGGGGAGGAAGGAGGCGGGGGAGAGTAGGGATGTGACGATCTTTGAAGGATGGTGAGGGGGGAGGTAAGAGGATTATATCAAACTAACAGCATTCAAACGCTTCTGAGAGTTGTATAATCCTTTGATGTGGGGAATCATAACATCCATACCACTATTATACTGTCTATAAGTCCGTCTATCGATATGTTTGTCTGTCTCTGTCTCTATTGATATACTAACCACTTATCTCTATTTAGCACAACAAATAAACAAGAAAAAGCGAATGAACACACACACACACACACACACACACACACACACACACACACACAAAACACACACACACACACACACACACAACACACACACACACACACACACACACACACACACACACACACACACACTCACGAGGGTAAAAGCGAAGGTGAAAGTGAGAGCGAGTGAAGGTGAGAGGAGTGAATGTCGCCAAGAGGTTATCACATTGTCTGCTGTGTGGGGGAAGCCGTCATTAATGTGTGTGTGTGTGTGCGGGCGGTGTAATGGTCAGCATGCTCGCCTCTCAAGCGAGCGGACCCGGGTTCGATCCCCGGGCAGGGTGAAACTATGGGCAGGTTTCTTACGCCATTTGCCTCTGTCTACCCAGCAGTAATTGGGAACCTGGATGTTAATCGATTTGTGGATCGTGTTACGGGGTAATGGTTATCCAGTGCAGGTGGGGAGTTGTCCGGTCTTCTCGGACTATTCCTTGACACTGGGTCACTCAGCTCGTTAACTCAGGGTGTGGTTGTTGTGTTGGCGACAGCTTCTACACCTTAAAACAAATTCACGCCTAGGTGGCCCTAGGGCCGGATATCCTCGTTACACGAGGGGTAACCATTATATATATGTGAGCGTATGTGTGTATATATGTACGTATGAGTGCATTTGTGTGTGCATGTCTGCGAATAAGTATGTATGTGCGTAAGTGTGTGTGTGTGTGTGTGTTTGTATTTGTATGTGCTTGTGTATGCATGTTCTTTAATAAAACATAAACAAAACCAAATCCACCTTTAGTTACACTAGTTAGGTCTAAACACACCGGCCGGTCATCAGTATATAAACACGGTTGACGGCCATGACACAACACAATAAGTCCTTAGATTATATGTCGATATTTTTACAGCTTTCAAATTACGGAGAAACTCTGTCTTAAAGCTGGGGTAATTTACACGAAACTTCCATTACTGATAATATTAAAAATGTCTGTTGTTAGATAAATTTAGTAAATGTTTTGTGTAATGGTGAGGTAGTATATATTATGTAATCTGAAATATTTATGGTTTATTATTCTAAATGAAAAAAAAAATAATAACCATTTATTTCAGAAACAATACATCACGTTAGTCTTTGATTTGATTAACTTAATCTTAGTTTATTTTTATTTTTTAGGTTATAATATTATTTAATTTTAAGTCTTTATGAGTATTTGTCATTTAGATGAAACTAACTTGATGGCATTACCTTACCTTACCTAACCTAACCTAACCTAACCTAACCTAACCTAACCTAACCTAACCTAACCTAACCTAACCAAAAGCAACTTAGTATCACACGACATCTGTGGCCGAACACACTCTTACTACCATCCCTCCAGCGTCCAACATTATACTCGTCGTCAGGGTCACTAGCTAATTGTGTTTGACGTCTCAAGGCGATTCTCTGCATTTAAGTATTTATGGTCGTTGATTAGTGGTGAGTGACTGGGTCGTAGTCATGGAGTCATTGCCACTAATCAACGGTGATTACGAACACTGGATACGTCTTGCCTCTCTCCTAATGAGTCTTCCCTTGTCTTAGTGTCCTCATATTGAAGCTAAAAGTCTCGATGATGTTTCGAGTCATTTTACTTCATATTATTCCCCTCGTGTTGCAACTGGTGGTCGTGTTCCCTCAATGGTTGGAATTGACCCTAGACTTTTTTTTTATCTATCTTTGAGGCAACTCTTAGTTGTCAAAAGATTAGCCTCTAAGTTCTTGGAGTCTGACGTACGTATCGTGTGTTCACAGCTCTTTAGGAGGACTTTGACGATGACGGCTTCGATGCTCATATACTCAAACCTTTACCAAGACTTTAGAATTTAACTCCTCTCTCATTATGAACAATTACGATAAACTTTAGGAGCAGAGCTTCTTTCTCATGACGTCAGGGAGTGTGTAAAGTCTCTCCCTCCAGCAAATCCAAAACATTATCTTGTAATATTCTTAACGTTTACACACGGAGTTTTAGTATGATAGACCCTGTATATAATTGGGAACTAAAAATGGCTCTGCAAGGTCAGGAGAAAAGCTTCCGTGAGGGGAACAACCTATTCAGCTGGTCTCCCTCCTCGCCTGCTGGTGACAGCGGTGCCGGCCCCTGGTAATTACCACAGACTAAATTTTTTTCTCTTTTTCCTTAAGCCATAAGACATCTTTTAGTTTTTTAACGGTGTTTCTACGAGGATTTTTTTCAGTAAGTCATTAAGGTGTAGAGGCACCGTGTATCTCTTCCTGAGTCTGTACACTTGAGAGGATAGTCATTAAATCTGTCAAAATTGTCGGTGTGAAACTGATCTAAACCTTCACACACTTTACCAGAAGGTGGTGGCTCACTGGAATCCAATTTGATTGATGACTCTGGCATCTAATAGGTCAAAGGCCTGGGTCATGAATCAACCCCAACTAATAATATCACAAGAGAGCTTCCACCAGAGATCAAAATCATTCGTCGTTGTTCTGTTCCAACTCATCTTGCCTCGCGGCTCCACCGTAAATTAGTCCATACAAAATTCAGGTCACAGCGAAAGGTTGTGTAACTTGTGTCCGTTTTCTCAGGGTTGATTTTCTGGCCGTTTATTCCACTAGTCATTTATCCAGTGTTGAGAGTTGCGTCTGTCAATACCTTCGTAAATTCTACAATGCAGTTATATTGCACGAATCCTTTAATTTGGCTGTATTTGACTGAAAATTGCATGATTTAAACTGTCATCCATCATAACGCTTTTTACTTGATTATCGCTGTGTCAGTATCGCTAAAGAATCAACAACACCCAATACTCCTATTTACCAAGAATTAGGATTGAACAGACGTCGCTCTCCTAAACTTCTCCACCAACTCTATTGTGGTAGTTTCAAGTGCCTTCTAACGACTTGTCATGTAGTCAGGTGTGGCTGGTGCATCAGAATACAACAGTTCATGATTCTGAGTGTTCTTGTTGGTCAGGAACCACTTGGAGGGAGAATTCTATTGTCTCCCAAGAACTTGTTAGGATCTCGTAAGACTCGCATACCCGAAACGTGATGCAGGCTCTGGCACGTGACGCAGGCTCTGGCACGTGACGCAGGCTCTGGCACGTGACGCAGGCTCTGGCACGTGACGCATGCTCTGGCACGTGACGCAGGCTCTGGCACGTGACGCAGGCTCTGGCACGTAACACAGGCTCTGGCACGTGACGCAGGCTCTGGCACGTGACGCAGGCTCTGGCACGTGGCGTCATGGAACCACCATGATGGCCGAGCTCCATCCTGACGTATATCTACAACCTCCTGTGTTTAGTTTCTCCGTCAGAAGAACGTGACCATGATATTAAGTTTTCACTGTCACAATCCTGGGAACTGCGTCTGCTATCATGGTATAAATTCTTCTTATTTGTGTGGATTTTACTTTTTACTGTTAACGTGTTGGGTGTCTTCTCCTTCGTCCGGTAGCAATCATTCTCTAACTTGATCTCTGTCGGTCCACAAAACCCAACAGCAACACCCACTAACAAAATATCCACCTCAGAACCTCATGTCATCATCGTATCAAATCGTTCACGTTCACTATTATTTCTAAGGTTCTTGTACTTGCCCTCATCTAGTGCTCCCTTCTCCCTATTCCTCTATCACCTTCTTGCCCTTATATCATCCACCCCCTCTGATTAATTCACTCTCTTTACCAACTCTTCATTTTACATTCTCTCTATAAACAGTTTGTTACCTAAGCAAACCCTGGCGAGCTTTCAATCAGACAATATCCTTGACATGTGTACCATCTTACCTATACCATATCTGTTGCTCTCAGGTACATTACTTCTGCTGCTTCACACTAGCTTTATCCTCCCGTCTCTCTCACACTCGTAATGTGTTCTCTGCTTTTCTACAATGCATCCTCATCTCTGTCACCTTTCACACAATGTTCTCTTCTTTATATTTATGTTACTGTATCTAGTTCTTTCTTTCCCTCAGCTGCTATGTGATAGATGAGGTATTTTTAACTCTTTCCATAGAGAACAGAACAGATGGGTGTGAAGAAATTCCTAAAACGGACAAATAAAACAGGCTTCAGTCACCCTCTGAAAGGCCATGTTATAAAATCAAACCTGTTCTACATCTTAAAAGAAATGAAATATCCTTCATACCTTCACGTTTTTCATTACTTCACAACTCCTCCATTTTCACTATATTTTTTACGTATTTTTTTTTTCGTTTTAGAAGGACTTTTTCCCTCCCCTGGTCTTATATGGGAGGCGTTAGTGGTGGCTCCCCGGGGCCTGACAGACTGACTACACTGAAATATATTCTCAACCTTTATCACCATTGAAACGTTGTGAAAAGCAGCATCAGAATCCTTTTGGCCGCGTTACTGAAGTGGGGTGTGTGGTAAGAGGGTGTATGTGCGTGTATTTGTGTGTCTTTGTGAGTGTAGATACATATATTTATCATATACGTATTTACATATGTGTGTGTGGTTGGGGGGATGGAGGGGCAACCAGGATCTTTCAGTTGTCAGGATATACTAAAGGAAATACTCCATATATAACGTGACCAGATAAAAACATCTTTTGATGATGGCAAAAAATGTGCCTAATATAGCGTCACCTTCTATACAGGGATTGAATCAGTACACTGGATGGACTCTTTGGATTTTCGTCGAATTTGAAACGCCTCTATAGTGGAAACTTACATAAAAAAAAGTCTATCCTGGAGCAGCTATTCCATAAGACTCTAGGGTGACTTCTATCAAGATTTCAAAGTTCTCGATATTGCTATTTTTTTTTATATTACTGACCCTTGACCTTTAACCTTTTGGTAGCGAGGTCACAAACACTTGTCTTGGCTGTACGTGTTGGTCCTATATACATGTTATTTTGAGTCATTGTTAGTAGTTTGGGTGTTAATGAGGGCTGTGGTTGTTGGAGGCATGGATAATAAGAAAGCCAAAACACACACACACACACACACACACGCACACACGCACACGCACACACACACACGCACGCACACGCACGCACACACACACACACACACACACACACACACACACACCAATATATCCTCTTTATATAAGACTTCAATACATATCATATTAACTTACTAAAGAATTAAAACCAAATCATGACGTCAATTAGCCTCCATCGTAAGGTTATCAGGATTTAAACGATCAATTATTTACACTTTAGGCTACTATATACTCGTCTCTCCGTCTTAAAGTTCACTGAATCGACCAGTACCGCTACTCAACCCAACTGTAAATAGTGATGGGGTGAAAAATCAGAAAGGGAAGGTTTTCAAGCTCAGCGCCAGGCATACTGCCCTCTCGTGTGCTCCGTCCTCACCGCTTCTAACCTAACCTAACCAAACCTAACCTAACCTAACCTAACCTAACCTAACCTAACCTAACCTAACCTAACCTAACCTAACCTAACCTAATCTAATCTAATCTAATCTAATCTAATCTAACCTAACCTAATCTAACCTAACCTAATCTAACCTAACCTAATCTAACCTAACCATTACCATTACTTTCACATGAACAATATTTCCAGGTTATAAATTTATTCCTAGTAAATAAGGTAATAGGCACGTCAACACTGCAATAAGAACTTCCTGTATCTCAATTACAGTATTTTGTGTCATCATCTACCTTAATTTGCCGAGAGAGAGAGAGAGAGAGAGAGAGAGACTAGTTACTACCGCCTGGGAAGATATTGTGTTATCTAATGGTAGACCCTGCTGCCACATGGCATCCCAAGAATAGTGACCAAGTCCCAGGTTGCTAATCTAACTTTCTGCCTCATTTACAGACACTTGCAGGATCTCAATTGTTTTTCTTACTTTGACAACAAACATACATAATGTATATCGTTTCTCACTCTTGATTTATATTTTCGTTTTTGTACTTATTTATTATTATTATTATTATTATTATTATTATTATTATTATTATTTCCCCAGGCCCCCATGTGGGTCAGTGACCTGTGCCCGGGTGGGCTAATCCCCGTAAAAGAAAAAAAAACAGTGCATGACGCTCCTCCCTCTCTCTCATTAACTCTGGTAATTACTGGATACAAAACTTTAGTGTTCTTGACGTTGCTGTCGACAGCGAGGAGGAACTGTGACGGTTGTTATCATTAATACTATTATTGTCTTTGATCATGAGAGGGGTGAGGGGTGTTGCATGAGAGGGGTGTCGTATGAGAGGGGTGATATATGAAAGGGATGAGGGGTGTTGTATGAGAGATATGGAGTGTTGCATGAGAGGGGTGATGTATGAAAGGGATGAGGGGTGTTGTATGAGAGGGATGAGGGGTGTCATACCCATAGCCAAATTCAAGCCGGCGCCATTGATGATCGACGACGAAGAGATTGAGTACTCTAAACAAGGCAGGTTGCTCGGCCTCATCATCTCTCGGACGGGCATCATTTCCCACGTGAAGGACAGACTAAAGAAAGCCACAGTCGCCGCAGCCAAATTAAAACGTTTTAAACTGATGCCTGAGAAGATACAAGTTCACCTGTACAAGGCGCTGGTGAGGCCTGTGTTGGAGTACCCATCTATACCACTCGTCACACTCGGGAAGACTAGACTACAACAACTACAGAGCCTCCAAAACAAGTGTTTGAGGTCAGCCAGTGGCCAAGCGCCACCCTACCAGGAGACAGTGGAAACCATCCACCTGAGAAATAAAACAGAGGCTCTCAACGTCAGGTTTCATCGCCTAGGGAAGAAGGTTTGGGACAAGCTCCTGGACGACCCTCACAGCCCAGACCACCTACGCGGGGAAGACATCAACGGAGGGCGACCCCACGCCTGGTGAGTCTGCCCGCACTACAACAACCCAACCCGCGACCCATTTATATCCGCCACAGTGAGTCCATAACGTAATACAGTATAAGATTTTAATAAACATGTAATCGTAAAATCAAACTAGTCATTGTCTACCAAAGTAACCATTGTGCAACCTCATCCTAAATCCTAGGTTAGCTTAGTTAGCCAACAAACTCTGTAATATGTAAAACAAGGGGTGTTGTCCCCCTCTGTTTAACTCATTAAACTTCTTTTCCAACCTTTCCCTCCACGACTATATGTTGTGACTTCTCCATCCCTCATGTCTGGCTGTGCCTTGAGCCCCAGCATGCCTTCCTTCCTTTCACCACCTTAACCTAAAAAAAAAAGGTGTTGTATGATAGGGAAGATATATGAAAGGGATGAGGGGTGTTGTATGAGAGGGGTGAGGGGTGTTGTATGAGAGGGGATGTATGAAAGGGATGAGGGGTGTTGTATGAGAGGGGTGAGGGGTGTTGTATGAGAGGGGATGTATGAAAGGGATGAGGGGTGTTGTATGAGAGGGGTGATGTATGAGAGGGATGAGGGGTGTTGTAAAGGAGAATGATGTAGGAAGGGAGGGGGTGTTGTATGAGAGGATGTATGAAAGGGATGAGGGTGTTGTAAGGAGAGGAGTGATGTATAAAAGGATGTAGTATTGGCTGATGGATGACATCTACTTGGTATTTCTTGTAAGGTTGAGTGTATAGACAGACACGGCAGAGACAGGTGCAGGTCTGGCGGATGAGGGCGGCAGGTGACGGCGGCAGGTGACAGCAGGAGGTGAAGGAGGGAAGGTGGGGGGTGGCGGCTCTGGTGGTGGGAAGGAGGGAGGGTGGCAGGTGAAGGAGGAGGGGGAGGTGAGGGAGGGAGGGAGGGGAGGGAGGGTGGCAGGTGAGGGAGGGAGGGAGGGAGCCACTCGCCAACACTCCGCCATCAATCACATACCCCAAACGTCCGTGCCAGAGCTTGTCATTCTCTACCTAAGCGTGTATTGCCTGAGGGTACGTTATAGAGAGGGGTAGTGGCTGAGGTTATCCGTTAAAGAGAGGTGTGGTAGCTGAGGTTATCAGTTAAAGAGAGGTGTGGTAGCGAGGTTATCCGTTAAAGAGGTTGGGTTATCCGTTATAGAGAGGTGTGGTGGCTGAGGTTATCCGTTAGAGAGGTGTGGTGGCTGAGGTTATGGGGTAGTGGCTGAGGTTATCCGTTAAAGAGAGGTGTGGTAGCTGAGGTTATCCGTTATAGAGAGGTGTGGTGGCTGAGGTTATCCGTTATAGAGAGGTGTGGTGGCTGAGGTTATCCGTTATAGAGAGGTGTGGTAGCTGAGGTTATCCGTTAAAGAGAGGTGTGGTGGCTGAGGTTATCCGTTATAGAGAGGGGTGGTAGCTGAGGTTATCCGTTATAGAGAGGGGTGGTGGCTAATACTATAATATACTCAACAGGGACTAACGATACATTTTGTCTCAGGCTAAGGAGAGACCAGACGCTATACGGCAGAACTGTGAAGGGGTAGCATGATAGTAGGTAATGACGTTAAGAGGTAAAGATATATTAGGTCCAGAAAGTAAACAAAACAGGTGTCTGACTTACTCCCTTGGCTAATCTCCTTAACTTAGGCGATAATGATGTTGGGAAATGTGGGTGGGTGGGTGGGTGTGTCCATCTCAAATCATTGGATCGACAGGATAGAGTCATTATTTATCCATAATTAAATTAACTAATGCTATACCTGAAATACCGATACAATATTTACATCTTTAAAAAAAAACCAAAAAACTAATCATGTAAAATACCTCAGTGTACAATATACACAATATCCTTCCACCTGATACGGTTTTTACACAGTTATTCAAAACATCTAATACAATTTGATGCAAAAAAAAAAAAATAAAAAAATAAACTTAAAAGGGAGGTCATCCATTACTCTTTAAAGACCTCAACATAAACTTAAAAGGAAGGTCATCCATTACTCTTTAAAGACCTCAACATAAGCTTAAAAGGAAGGTCATCCATTACTCTTTAAAGACCTCAGCATAAACTTAAAAGGAAGGTCATCCATTACTCTTTAAAGACCTCAGTATAAACTTAAAAGGAAGGTCATCCATTACTCTTTAAAGACCTCAACATAAACATAACACGAAAACATCAATCCTTCTCTTCCATTAGACAAGAAATAAAAGGATATAATACCTGTTTTTGTGACCATTTCCCGACGGCTCAGTGATGGTCAATGAGTTTCGTTTGATGTTACTGTATGATAATAGTTAATGAGGTAGTTAATGATATGTAATTATACATTGATTTGTTCCGTCTCGACTGCGTAACGAGCACTGTGGATCAGATTATGGCATCTTTTATGTAATATGGAAGTTACGGTAATTGGCTAATGATATATTACTGTGTTGTGTAGGGGAAGTTTTACAGCCTGACTACATGCGTTAAGGGGAAAAGGAAAGGTTACTTGTGATGACTGGTGGTGTGATGACTGTAGACTGATGATGGTGTGATGAATTAACTAATGGTGGTGTGATGACTGATGGTGGTGTGATGACTGATGGTGGTATGAGACTGTCGACTGATGGTGATGTGATGACTCGACTGATGATGGTGTGATGAATTAACTAATGGTGGTGTGATGACTGATGGTGGTGTGATGACTGATGGTGGTATGAGGCTGTCGACTGATGATGGTGTGATGACCTGACTGGTGGTCTGATGACTGTCGACTGATGATGGTGTGATGAATTAACTAATGGTGGTGTGATGACTGATGGTGGTGTGATGACTGATGGTGGTATGAGACTGTCGACTGATGGTGGTGTGATGACTCGACTGATGATGGTGTGATGACCTGACTGGTGGGCTGATGACTGTCGACTGATGATGGTATGATGACTGATAGCTGATGGTGATGTGATGATTTAACTGATGGTGGTGGGATGACTGATGACTGTAATTCCTCGCGTGCTGTCATCTACACTACCATATCTTCATAACAAAAGTTCAATATTATATTTTTTCAACACACGAACACTATTGACTCTTTATCTTGTTAACAAAAGCTTTATACTTTTGTTTTTCGTTCAGGTTCTATTTTTAACGTGACATTTATTGCTTTTTGTAAATTCACTAGGGAAGCACCTATTATCCGGCAGCACATGTGGAACTATTATCCGGCAGCACATGTGGAACTATTATCCGGCAGCACATGTGGAACTATTATCCGGCAGCACATATGGAACTATTATCCGGCAGCACATATGGAACTATTATCCGGTAGCACCTGTGGAACTATTATCCGGTAGCACATGTGGAACTATTATCCGGCAGCACATATGGAACTATTATCCGGTAGCACCTGTGGAACTATTAGCCGGTAGCACATGTGGAACTATTATCCGGCAGCACATATGGAACTATTATCCGGCAGCACATATGGAACGAAATTCGATTCTCCAGACTTATTGACAATGGTGTACTATATATATCGTGTGTAATAACTTCCCTAGCTGTTATAAATCGTCACTGAAACCCTTAATTTGGTTACAGAAACTTTTATTACTAAGCAATAATTCCAACCTTTTTTTTTTAGTCAGTATTTACCTTTGGTTTCAATTTATTTTCATCATTTTGTATTTTTTCATTTTTTTTATGACTTTGTATTTGTTTTTCATATCTATTCTTTATCTACTTATTATGCTTTTTTGTGGTCATGGGCTTATACAGGTCTCAAAATATACCTGAACGATGGTCTAACTCGGTCTTAAAAAGATGTCATATTAGGTGTTACCACAAAATTACCTGTTTCATTATTTCAGGTGTTTATTTCTCTATTTCATTTTTTTAAACCTTTAATAATCACTATGATGTAAATGTCAGTCAACTCTCTTTGTTGTTGTGATTACGTCCGTTCGTAATCCTGAATCCGCATGTCCAACTCACGAACGTAACAATTGGTCCAGACAGCTAGCTTGTTCGGACGTCAGATGGGATGAGTCTGCCCAAACTTCTCCGGCAGTGGTTGAAAGGAGAGGGGGGAGGGGAGGAAGAGGGGTGAGGGTGGAAGAAGGGTGAGGGTGGAAGAAGGGTGAGGGAGGAAGAAGGGTGAGGGAGGAAGAGGGGTGAAGGAGGAAGAGGGATGAAGGATGAAGAGGGGCGAGGTAGGAAGAGGAGGTGAGGTAGGAAGAGGAGGTGAGGAAGGAAGGGGGTGAGGAAGGGAGAAAGAGGGATGAGAGAGGGAGGAAGAGGAGGTGAGGAAGGGAGGAGGTGAGGAGGAGGGGTGAAGGAGAAAGAGGAGAATGAGAGGGAGAGGGTAAGACGGAAAAATGAGGGAGAAGGCAGAAGATGACACTAAGAGGGAGAGAGAGGAGAAAACGAACAGAGAAATGATGAAAACGGAAGAGAAGGTAAGTTGTAGGTAAGCAAAATGAAAGAAAGGAAAAGAACTGATAGAAACGAAAGTGGAAGGAAAACATAAGTAAATGGAAGAAAGGAAGAAGGAAAGAGGGAAGAGGTAAATGAGAAGAGAAAGGAGATGGATCAAGGTTGTCTGTTAATGGATGTGGCGAGGCAGCAAAGTTTGGACAGTGGACTTTAGTGTGGCCCAGAGAGTTGGTGTTGTGATGTGCTGTGGTGTGTGGTGGTGATGTTGTGGTGGAGTTGTGGTAGTGTTGTAGTAGTAGTATTGTCGTAATATAGTGGTGGCATTGTAGTATTGTGGTTGTTGTTGTGGTAGTGTTGGTGTTGTTGTTACCAGACATCCTCCACAGCAAAGACAGGATTATCAATATTATTTAGACATCCTATACAGCATCAAAACAACATTACCAGCCACCCCTTCACAGCATCAACACAAGGGGGGAGGATAATCCACACTGTATCAGGCCAAACACACGACCCATGTAGGAAACTTTACAAACAAGGGGTAAAATTTGCCAGTCGCCTCCACCCTACTCTCATGGAACACTTTTAGCTACGAATGTTACTGTTTAGAATACCATGATGGAAGGGAGAGAGATTTGATGGGATGGGATAGAAGTGAAAAAGGTATTGATGGGATAGTAAGAGATTTGATGGGATGGTGAGGAACGAGGATAGTTTGAATAGGTTGAGTAGACATGATGGTATAGGGTTTTTGATGGGATAGTGAGGGTATGGATAAATAATGAAGAGGATAAGTTGTAATAGACTTGTTAATGGTGACTTAATTGTACGTATTTTCATATGTCAGTCAGTCAATCAAGGTGTCATCATTATTGCCTAAGGAGATAACGATCATGGCCCTCATATCTTAATCGCTCACTTATACACACACACACACACACACACACACACACACACACACACACACACACACAGCTGCCATTGATAAGAGAGAAAAAACAATAAAACAATATCATCCAATATGTTTCCTTATAGATGTTACCCCACAAGTGTAATTAAATTCCTGGGGGTTGTAACTGATGCTAAAGTCACACCTCGACAATGAATGCTTTGAACATGAAAGGGGAAGGCTTATGCAAACCTGATGTAATATTCGCATGCACTGGGTTGCCAACAAAGACAAAATTACCATAAATATTCACAGCCTCCCAGTTACCAAGGTAGCGAGGCTTAACCTGACTAAACAGAGTATAAAAGAGACGCATTTATGCATGTGTTATATCGGGTTGTCTTTATTTTTGCTTTAATGGTAATTCGAATTTCATGTCTACAGAAACTCCAGGCTTGATTAGTGTTGACAGTGAGCGAGGCGTGAGGTGATGGGGAGGGGAAGAGGGAGGTGGAGGTGGGAGGAGGGGAAGAGGAAGGAGAAGGAGGAGGAGGAGGAGGAGGAGGAGGAGGAGGAGGAGGAGGGGGCAGAGGAGGAGGAGGGGGCGTCACATCACATCTCATCTCCCTCCAGAACAACACGTGGACAAAAACAACAACAAGAATGAATAATTTATTAATGTCAGCCGCGTTTTCAGAGTGAATAAACAGTTATGAATTAGTTAAATCAGTCTAGATAATTAGATTATGCAAAGCAGGAATAGATCCAGCCCGTGTTGCGAGAGGAACAGCACACAAATGTTATTTCAAATCATCCTAAATTTACATATTTATGAAGCGTATGTGAACAAAGTGGTGGCTGGTGCTGCTGAACGGCCCCCATGTTCCTCTGTAAATGGTAAACATCTGTTGTGTATGTGTGGTCATATACCACATGGAAACCAGATGTGTGTGTTTATAGACCACATACAGGTGAATACAAGCTTATACACTATACAGAAGGTACCTGTGTGTATACCACTATGTACGGTTCACATCTTTGATAATTAATTAAGGTCTGAGTCTTTCATCTTTTACACGTCAGCATGCAGCCCAGACGGAAGATATAATTCATACATCATATAAATGGTTTACACATGCACCCACACAGTCCCGTAGTAACTAAACACAGGGGTAACTCAAACAGACACTTGTGTATCATCTCTAAGTCAACGACGGCTCCAGGAGAGACGACAAACAAGGCTGGGTGAAAAATGTTGATATAATACAGTAATTGAATTTAGCTTCACATAAACGAAAGCATTGAGGCGACCTTATGTAGTTGAATTAATTAAGATGAAAGGGTTAAAGCTGCCTCATTTACCTGGTATAGATGGGGTGGTCTCGTCTGAATGAATTAAAGGCATAACTAATGGAGCTGCTTGTTCCTCTCTGTTTAACTAGTGTAATTTCACTTCCCTGGATTACTAACTTCCTCTTTGATGTTTGTGTGTTGTGGTGTAGTGGTGGTAGTGGTGTTACAGGACCATTATATACACTACTACTACTACTACCACTACTACTACTACTAATAATAATAAATAATAATAATAATAAAACATAAACCGGTTATAAGTATTACATAAACATCAAGATAACACGCAATTACCGGATACACGCATGAAATTAACCTAGATATGACCTGAGTCGCCAGCCAGAATTATCAAAATATCAGCGGTACACTCGAAGTACAGTGAATACAAGGAATTTATCTCTGAACATTAATGCAAATATCTGTTCAATCGTTACACACTGTCTGAATTAGAGCTGTGGCGTCATCTAAGGGAAAAATTACGAGCGTTAGTCGTAAATATGTTGAGGAAAGTCCAAAAAAAAGTAGAAAATGAAAACAAAACATTGGCAATAGAGTTATGCACTGGGATCAAATAGAGCATTTTTACTGATATTTAGAATGATTCAAAAATAAAACCCACTCAATTGTAAGATGTAAAACAGGTGGCTCATGGGAATATATGTATGTCATCTATGTCAATATTTAGATTGATAAGACATCCATTGACAATAGGTCATACTCAGAGGAACAAGCTTTCACTACCTGGAGATAGAATGAGTGTTCATGTTAGACTGTCAGTAGCAACATATGATATAGATTAAGGCGAGGCTGACCATGGGGATAGATACAAATCAATACGGAGGGTGAGGCTGTCAGTGGCGAGAGAACAATATATAAAATCATAGTGTCCAGCTGTCAACGTCAAAAAGTTGTCCAGGTTTGATTAAAACACACCAAACTCACACTGTCCCATGGGTGTGTATCATATAGAGTTTAACATGAACTGTGAATGTTAAACTTAAATTAAATGTTTATGATTAAGACATTGGAGTTTAGGTTAAAATTAAACAGCGGAAATTTTATCATATGACCTAAAAAAGTATGTAAATATTTTAACATACGATTTAAAATTTGGGTTATAAAAAAATTCTTAAGCTTTTTTTTACTTTTCTTACTGAATATTAATCTACCAAAGTTGAGAGTGTACACGGATAATCATATTTTCTTTAGTACATCTATCTGTCTATTTCACTTACGTCAGATGGCTTTATGAAGACCAAACCTGATCGATTGACTCAAACACACACACTGATAATGCTATTTGCCCGATTTCCACCACCAGTCCGAACTTATTGTTTATCACCAAATTTTATGTTTTTTGTTCATCTGTTTATGTCCTTTTTTGACTTTAACTTATCATTATATCTACCTGTCTCTTTTATTCTCTCTTTTCTCTCTCGCTTTCTATTTTTTCTTTCCCTCCTCTCACCCTCTCGCTCTCTCTCTTTGCTCACCAAATCATCAATCAGGACCGTCAGCTAATCTTAATATTTTCCACCATCATCCAACACTTCCGTTTTCTCCACTACCACCCTAACACCACCACCACTACCATCACCACTACCACCTTCACACCACCACCACTACCATCACTACCATCACTACCATCACACCACCACCACCACCACCACTCCCACCACACCCTCACACCACCACCACACCACCACCACCTCCCCAATTACCAGCTGTATCGCGGTTAATTAATATTCCAGATCCTACGAGGCGGCCACTAGAATCTCAGCCTTGAGTTGAATAGGTTAGAATAGGGTCGTAATGGGGGGGATGTCTTCCTCCTCCTCTTCCTTCTCTCCCTATTCCTCCTCCTCCTTGTTAATTACGTATTCACTTATGTTAATATTACCTCTGCGTGGAATAGCAATACCTGGTGTGAAATTGTCTGTCTGTTTGTTTGTGTTTGTTTGCTTACTGTGTGTGTGTGTGTGTGTTTGTATGTATGTGTGTGGGTGTCTATGGGCTTGTTTGAGTGCATGTGTATGTGTGTGTGTGGTAGTGTGCATGCATAATTATATTCTTATATAATCCGTGTCGTATGTATATCCTTGAATGTATATGTACATTTTGGTAACGAGTCTATACATATATGAATACTTATCTATTTAATCGTATGTATAATAAATATATATATATATAAGTATACAAAAAAATATATACCTGTACATTACACTCCACAGTTGTCAACAAATTTCTAACCTTAAAAAAAAAAAAACACCAATATAATTTTTGTCACTGTGGTTCATTCATCATCAGTGGAAACGATTCATTAATCTTATCATTCTGCGGCAAAACCTGACACTGACTCATAACACGAACACTGTACTGTATATCTAGTAATGTTGGTAAACCGACGCTTGTAGAATTATTTTTACCACTTGTCTCTCAGATATTTAAATCATCTCGAATCTAAATCAGTTTTTGTGTAGTTAAGAGAATTTATATATTGTGTTTTTTCTTCTGTATTTTTGTATCTTTGTCTTGATTTTTGTTTGTATGTGTTTTTAATCTTGTTTTTCTTTCTCTCCAGTTGATAATTCTCTCTCTCTCTCTCTCTCTCTCTCTCTCTCTCTCTCTCTCTCTCTCTCTCTCTCTCTCTCCTACAGTGGTGAGCAAGGTACCAGGACAATAAGGGTGTTACATTACACAAATGGAGAGTTCCTGGAAACAATGAAGGCAAGAGTAGTGTTGGGAAATTTGACTCCACCTCAGAAAGCTCCTCACCTCAACCCTATCACCTCTCCCCCTCCTCCCTCTTCCCTTACCTCCTCTCCCTCTACACACACACACTCACTCTCACTTCCGGTACTTACACTTGAGCTCAGTGACTCACTCGAGGCCCTACACACTAGCGGTCTCGAGTGAACAATGTTGTGTAAACTGACTCAAAACAAAAGCTAGGGAAGTTTTGTTTCTACTACTACTGCTACTTAATAATGAAGTTACAGGAATCATTTATTAAAATCCTTTCACAGACGATACAGTAATTTACGATTTACATATTCATTTTATTTTGTTGTCTCGAGAAAAAAATCAGTTGCAGAAAAATAAAGTCAACATCAATAATATATAATAAAATATATTACATATGTACTAACTTAACATTTCTCAATTCATTCATTTTTATTCATAATGAAACAATAACAATAAAAATAGAGAGGAAATAAGGATATAATTTATCATCTCCAATAACCTTTGCTTATTATTCACGAGCCTCAGGACAGTAGCGGGGTTAAGAAAAAAAAAATCTGCACCTCACTCGGAACATTCCCAGGGAGGTCATATTAAATTTCAGACTTGGAAAGATTTCGGAAGATATAAACTCATGAACGACGTAAGACAGTGGGTGGGAGAAGAGTCGGAGGAGAGGAGGGGGGAGAGAGAGGGAGGAGGGTGAGAGGGAGAAAGAGGGAGGAGGGTGAGAGGGGAAAGGGGGTGGAGACGGATTCGTGCTTGGGTAGGCAGGAAGCAGGCCGGTGCGAACGCTAGACTAGGCGGTGACAGGTCGGCCGTACATCAAAGACATTCAAGGTGACGCGTGGGATTAATAGATTTCTCCGAGTGAGAGTTGGCAAGAAGACGGCGTCAATCACACCTCCTGCACTCTCACTTTTTCTCTCTCACTGATACACGTTTATGAATTTCCAGTTCGTCTTCTTATCACTTGGGGGGATATCTATGACTTTATCAGTGTCCGTACGAGTAATTGGCTCAGTGTGTGTGTGTGTGTGTGTTGGCGCTATAACATACAAAATTATGAAATTATTTATATGAAATTTCCACAGCTGTTTACACTATTCAATAACCGATAAGTTTTGCTCAACATTCATTTAAAGTCGAGGAAATGTAAGATTATTAATTATCATTCTGTGAACGATATTTTTCTTATGTCTGACTATGTTGCTGAATGACTTTTTTGTAGATTTTCGATTTTGCAAAATAATAACAACACTAATAATAATGATACTACTCACGCACTCACTGACAATAAGCATCTTTTCTCTATAACAGACTATTAAAACCTCACAAAGTTGGAGGAAATTATATAAAGAAGATTTTTCAAGAATACGAGACATAATATTTTCCATGTTTTATATCGTGTGTGAGTTGACAAAGGCGATTTATCAGTGTTGACAATATATCTGAAAACAACTCTAGCCTCAAAGTCGTGTTCCCGCTATAGGTCAGAGATGATCCCACCAACGGGTTCTCGGTTATTGAAACATTTATAGCTATATCGGTGTGAGCTAAAAGGAGAGGGGAATCATTTACGGAAGAATATTGAAAAATTCACCAACCTATTCCCGTTATTATTCAGTGGCCTCAGAGTTTGAGCCAACTTGTCTCTGTTACAGTGAGGAATAGAATCAATGAATACATCTCGTACTCGAAGATAGCTGGCCGTTTTACCACCTAGGCGAGAATTTACGTAAACTGCTACCAACACAACACGGCAGCTGCCCCTAAACTTAGCGAGCCGTGTAACTCCGCGCCACGGAATAGCGAGGGGTACACTGGACAATTTGCTAACCACACCGACTGACCATTACTCCTCGGAGCACGATCTGTCAATCGCCTTACAGACAGCTACGCAATTGCTATTGGTTAGACAGCGACAAATAGAACAACTGAACCTAATCAGAGATCCTCCTCCCGCCCAGTAACCGAATATAGGTGAGGTAAGAGAGCTGTCCACCCCACTACCGCAACACCTTTTATATAACACAGTATTTTGTGTGGTAAATCCAGGTGTGCAGTGGTCATACTTACATACTATTTTGCTAGCAGGTGTTGCCATTAAAACAATGACTGACTGACTGACTGACTGACACATAATAAAAAAATACTCATGTCTTCCACAACAATATAAAATATCCTGGTATGAAGATGCTGACACAATGGTCATCAAGGTACAGATGTTTGTATACCTGTCGCGTTGAACAGGTGATCGCGAGAGAATGTTACCTGGATGGGAGGAGGTGAAGGGGCCGACGAGGTTGATCACGGGTGGCTGGACGCTGACAGATACGGCACACACACTGGACGCCCCCCCCTCCCCCTCCAATGGCTGTTCATGCTTGTGGTGTGTGTGTGTGTGTGTGTGTGTGTGTGTGTGTGTGTGTGTGTGTGTGTGTGTGTGTGTGTGTGTGAGTACGTGTATATGCTTGTGTATGACTATGAGAGAAAGAGAGAGAGAGAGAGCGAACGTGACTTATTAATTACACTACTGAAAGACATTTATCAAAACTGTTTCCTTTGTCTCAGTTGACTTTACCGATATACAGCATGCACGTCAAAAGCATCGACCTACAGATCATTGTATATTATCCTTAATCAATACCTTAGATGTCTTGTTTAAGCCTTTCGAGTCATAAAATATTCAAGTAATTACAAACTTAAGATCTTGAATACATTAGCAGAATTCCTTGAGTACGATAACGTAATCCTTTGAGTACTAACAGCCTCTTGAGTACGATAACGTAATCCCTTGAGTAGTAACAGTTTCTTGAGTACGATAACGTAATCCTTTGAGTACTAACAGCCTCTTGAGTACGATAACGTAATCCTTTGAGTAGTAACAGTTTCTTGAGTATGATAACATAATCCTTTGAGTACTAACAGTCTCTTGAGTACGATAACATCAAAGGAGAAATATAACTAATGAAAAGTAGATTAGTCCTAGGAGAATGTATCCCTGGAGTGAGAGAAATATAGCCCTGGAGTGAGAGAAATATAGCCCTGGAGTGAGAGAAATATAGCCCTGGAGTGAGGGAAATATAGCCCTGGAGTGAGAGAAATATAGCCCTGGAGTGAGAGAAATATAGCCCTGGAGTGAGAGAAATATAGCCCTGGAGTGAGGGAAAGATGACTCAATCCCTGGGGACAGAAAACTTAATGCAAGTTGCGGTAGGATATTGAAAGTCCGCCAACGGCTTCACCCCACACCCGCTAACACTCCCACCTTCCTCTACTAACTCTGTCCTCTTGTTCCCCTCTTCCCCGTCCTCTTGCCACCTCCTCCTTTTGTCACCCCTTCCTCCTCTTGTCATCTTCTCCTCCTCTTGTCACCTCCCCATCCTCTTGTCATCTTCTCCTCCTCTTGCCACCTTCCCCTCCTCTTGTCACCTCCTCCTCCTCTTGTCATCTTCTCCTCCTCTTTTCACCCCCCTCCTCCTCTTGTTCCCCTCTTCCCCATCCTCTTTTCACCCCCCTCCTCCCCGTCCGCTTGGGTTCTCTTGCCTTTACACGAACCTAAAGTTTGCGGGGATGAACAAAGTTTGACTCTGTACATTACTAGTGTTTCCCCGACTCCTGCACACAGCGGTGAGTTACGCCCTGCTCGCCGAACAAAGCATTCACAATTACTTAAGCGAAAAGTTTTCCTGTTACTTGCCCTCACACGCTGTTCACACCAAGATGACCTCATTTCTCTTCTAGTTGAACCTGGAGGTGTGGTGTTCTCCCCCCTATTCCCCCACCCCACCTTCCTCTACCCCCATCCCCCCACCTTCCTCCTACCCTCATTCCTCACCTTCTTTCTACCCCTATCCCCCACCTTCCTCCTACCCCCCTTGTGTGTGATATTATACATTTGTGATGATAAACCAATTATTAAACACCTGTGATGTTACACCTGTGATGAGACAACAGTGACGGTACACCTGTGATGGTATTGCTGTAAAAGTGCATCTGTATAACGGTGCACAATGGCCCATAACTGAATCGTTACATATGTGTCAGTGTACATTTATGTGACGGTAGGGTGTAACGTCAAGATATGCTATGGTAAAGGTGTATGAATACAACCCGCTTGACGGTACAGGTGTTGTGACGGTACAGGTGTTGTGACGGTACAGGTGTTGTGACGGTACAAGTGTTGTGACGGTACAGGTGTTGTGACGGTACAGGTGTTGTGACGGTACAGGTGTTGTGATGGTACAGGTGATGTGACGATACAGGTGTTGTGACTATACAGGTGTTGTGATGGTACAGGTGTTGTGATGATACAGGTGTTGTGATGGTACAAGTGTTGTGACGGTACAGGTGTTGTGACGGTACAGGTGTTGTGACGGTACAGTTGTTGTGATGATACAGGTGTTGTAACGGTACAGTTGTTGTGACTATACAGGTGTTGTGATGGTACAGGTGATGTGACTATACAGGTGTTGTGACGGTACAGTTGTTGTGATGATACAGGTGTTGTGACGGTACAGGTGTGATGGCTCTACCTGTATAATCCCAGCTAGGAACAATATTACCAGAAGAAGCGAGAAAGAAGGATGGCCTTAACCAGCGTCTCCCTGCGGGTCTTATCTCAGGGGCTGGCTCATGAAAACAAGATGAACCCGGGATGAGGCGTTTCCTCTTCACGCTCCAGGGGGGGGGAGATCTTACGGGAGGAGGAGGAAAAGAAGGAGGAGGATATTAGAGATGGAGGAGAGCTTTAAGTTTAATATTCAAAAGGGGAAGATCCTGAGGGACGAAAAGGAGTACAGGGGGAGGAGGAGGAGGAAGATAGTTAGGAAATCTTCAAGTTTGACATTCTGAAAGGGAAGATCCTGAGAGAGGGGGAGTAGGAGGAGGAGGAAGAAGAAGGAGCAGGAAAAAGAGCAGGTAGAAGAGGAAGAGGAGGAAGAGGAGGAGGGGAGTATCGACACTGGGGAGAGGAGGAGGAAGATCCTAGGGGAGCAAGATTCGAGCGGTGGCGTCGGTGGGGTGTGGAGGATTTACTGGCCACATCAACTCCCTCTCTTCTGGCTGTAAACTTCACCATCTCTCTCTCTCTCTCTCTCTCTCTCAGGATTTTCTTTATTCCTGACACGATTTTGCGTCTGTTATTTCCTCCTGAAGATGCACAAGACGCTCACGCCCTTCCGATTTTTGGGGATCTCGGTCTTGTTTATGACATTTTTCCCTCCTGTTTGTAGTGGCTGAGTTTCGTCGCTCTGTGTCTGTTGTCCATTTAGTCACGGTTCTTAATGCCTTCTGTTTACACATTCTTTACTCTTCATTCTACATTTCCTTGACATCATGTTCTCGTAAGCTATCTATTTTTTTTCCCGTGTTTCTTAATCCATTTACACACCTTCACTTCATTTCCTTTATTTCCTACGCTTTCATATCGTCCATTTCCTCGACTTCGTGTCCAATATATGTAGAGCACCAATTACTTACAGCCTTTTCAATATGGAGAATGGCTTATTTGCGTGTAAATGGACAGATACGATGCAATGCTCAAAGAATGAAATGAAAAAATCTACTTTGAAATGCCTATTGTAATCGTTCATTCATCATTTTTACGAGAGATTAAGGACTTAAAGGATGAAATATGTTTGTGTTTACGTATCTTACATCTTATAGGAGTTGGGTTAATGTCTTTGTGGGTTAAAGAGACAAGTTATAAGAATACTTAATACATCATGTTGTCTGGTATATCTTTTGATAATTATTTTTATATTGTTTTGGCCATAGTTGTAAAATTTGAGGTGAATATTTAAATGCTTATTTTATTTTCCATAGAGAATTGTATTAATAATTTAGTTTTTCTTCAAAATTTGGGGAGTGTAGGAGGGGATATGGGAAGGGGGAGATGAATGAGGGGGGTGGAGGAGGAGAAGGGAAAAGGAGATTCAATTTTACAGTGAAAAATGATTTACTTTGATATGAGTTATGCATGAACCTCTCTCTCACTCACTCACTTTCTCTTACATACGCACACATCCCTAGGCAAAAGTAAGCATCCCTAACCCCCCCTACCCCCCCCCCCCACACACCGGAAGCCCCTCAGTTTCATCATCATACATTATCACACAGTGCCTTCCCACCACCACCACCGCTACCCCCTCCACCCCCACCAACACCAACACCAACAATTCCCTTCACAATCTTCCCATCGCTCAAGCCTCCCCACCCTCCCCTCCATACCTCCTCCCTAGATGTTATTCATTCTTATCTTATACACAGGTTTTGCATCTATCATTCTACATATCTTGCACTATATACATTATACATTGTTTTTATTCCATTTCCATTAAGGATGTCAATACTCCATTAATCGGTTCTATGTCAAAATACTGATTCGTTCACCATCATATAGAATTTAGTTATATTCACCAAGAGGGTAATGAAAGGTTATGTTTACAGTGACCTAAGTCGAAAAAGTTTTAAGGTGAGATTGAAAATGGTTGTAGAGTTAAGTCCTATTATTTTAGAGGTACGGGGGATTAAGACGATCGAGGACATGTTGTATATAAGTTCAAGGTTTGGTATTGTGTGTAAGAGTGGTGTCTCGTTGTTGTTGTTGTTGTAGTTATTATTATTATTTTGGGTCATGTAGCGTTAAAGTGAGGTTATGAGTTATTGTTGGGTTAAAAGGTTATAGTGGGGTTGTAATGAGGGTTATGGTGGTGTTCTGGAAGGGTTATGGTAAGGTCATGGAAGGGTCAAGGTGAGGTCACAAAACCATTGTATAGATTAGCTGTCGGTGAGATCACTTACAGTTCCTCTCCCTATTGAATATAATACAATACTCTCTCTCTCTTTCTCTCTCTCTCTCTTGCTGTCTTTGTCATTCTTCTCTCTCTCTCTCTCTCTCTCTCTCTCTCTCTCTCTCCCTCTCTCTTATTTCTCCTCTCTTAATCCCCCTCTCATCTCTCAGTGTCTTCCCCTGGAGCACACAAGTCTTCGTTCAACGGCCATGAGCTTCAATTACCTTCTCTCTAACACGTAGTCTGGAGGGCCTGAGGGTGTACCTGGCCTCCTGACCCAGCAAGAAAGAGCCACTTGGTTGCTGCCGTTGTGACAGGGGCAGTCAGTGCAATGGTCTCTCGCACCTATAATCTTCAAGGTGAATATATTCCACTACAGTTAATATAATAATGAGAGAATAAAGTACGTTATTGAGCCTGACGAGTTATGACAGTAGATCAGGTGAGGGTAAGCCATCCCACCACCGGGGGGCGTAAATCTAATTAATATTGGCTAGAAACAATGATTGTGCAACTCACTAAAGATCCTGTTTGATAAATTAACGTGGCCAGTATAGTAAAGATACATTGTTACGTGTTCTAGTTATCGTGATTACAACTCCCGGAACAGCAGGTGGGTAAACTGACGCACCTGTGGCGGAGAAATACATGCTGTACGTACTGATGGTAGAATATAATACTTCTCAAGATTGATATACATACGCACCAGGTTCACGAATTCCAATCAGAAAGAGACATGTGTCACCAAGAGAGATGGGAATGCGAGCGCGCGCACACACACACTCGCACACAGGACAGTTTACCCGTCAGCCTCGCTGTCAATACCCAGCAGCGGCTGCGTCCATCCCTACAGCACCTGGCGCGCCTCCCATTGTCCTCCCTCCTGCCCGCATGATTGAGTTCCTCCCGCCTTTCACCCATGACGGTGGGGACGGGGCACTACCACGGGTCACATGTCCCTCAGAGCTGAAATATTCCTCCAATCGTCTTCCTCTTCCGCTCAAATGATTAATGTTTATTATTTACTGGTGACAAAGGCGAAGACGATGGCCACTCAAAGGTAAACTCAGGTGACGCTAATGAAGGTGTGAGCAATGGAGGGAACTTTAACGTTGGAGTGTTTCCTGTACAGTACAAGGAAGACTCTTGATCATGAGGTACAGTAAATAACGTCAGTATTGTTGGTAATAATAGCCATGAAAACAATGGCGCTAAACAAAAATTAATAAACAAATTAACTTTAGCCAGGTAACATTTCGAGTGAGTGTTTTCATTGTTAAGGCTGTTGTTGCTGTTGTTTACATGTAAGGCAAACAACGTGAATCGTGACGACCCACTCAGTGTGTGACCTTGAACTATGACATTTTGATTAAACAAATTTACAACAGGAATTACGATTGTGAATTACTGTATATAGTAAATGTGAAACAATTTATTACTAATGTTCTCAACTGAAGACAACTGTAATAAACATGATTTAAACACACATAAAATAATACACCGCTACTGAAAGAAAATATTATACGTAAATAATATAAAGCAAAAATGAATAAAAAAACAAAACTAGCATTAAGGCGTCCTTTAAAAAACTATCCCTCACACCTGAGAAACATTAATTGGTCAGGCTAGGGCAGGTAGCGAGGTGAATAGAGCCAGACAAAAATCCTGGGATTTTTATTAGTTATATCTATTTATTTAAGAGCCTTTTATCTTCAAAGTCTCAGGTTTTAATCTATATTTTTCTTTACAATTTTATACCAGAAAATGATTTAATCAGAATATTATGTAGTAAAATAAACCTCGATATCAGTTTAGAGAGAGAGAGAGATAAGGCAGCTGACTGGGTCTTTGTCAGTCATGTAAATCAATCCCATTCATTCCTGGACGAAGAGAAATACATTTTTTTTTGTTCATTCAGATAAATTTGACTTTTATTTCTTTAGCATATATTATCTATTAACTATATTAGACAGGAGTAGTTAAGCTTCACTCCTCCACACTCCACATCCCTCCAAAAAAAAAGTATTGTATGTTATATCGCTTCATTTGTCGTGTCATTCACTCCTGTCTAAATTGCATGTCTACATTGCAAATTGACTTCGATGAGACCACTTTTCATCACACAGTTTCAAATATCGTTGTAACTGGATATTGGTCGTAGGATTTGGGGGAAACTAGTTGAAGTGTTATTGAGGCACCGAGGGCGACGTGGTCCTTACTATTACTGATAAAAAGAGTAAATATATATATAAATAGTAAGTCTGTACGTGTGCGTGTGTGTGTGTGTGTGTGTGTGTGTGACTATAAACTTCAAATAATTTTCTAAAGCTATTTAAAATGTTTACACTAATCTGATTACTATTTTAATGTGGGTTACAACATAGCAAAAATTTACTCCATTTTTTGCTATTTATTCATGTTGTACAGATATGAAATTTTAGCGTCCCACTGAGCTTAAATACATTATCTGTTTGCATAACATTTTAAAACAGAAAATATAGTTTTTTTGCAGTAAATTTTTTTCACATTCAACATTATATTTTTAAATGTTGACACGTAATTATTTGGACGATAGTTATATACTTCTACGAAACTTATTAGTAGCAAAACACCTATTTGTCTGGAGCTCATTAACATATACACAAAATTTAGTATAATAAGACAGGAATATGATGATACAGGATGATATCACTCGTGATAAAATTATATAACTATTAATTTCTTCTTTTGTTTGGAAAAATCTGAGGAAATTTATTAAGTGAGATTATTAGCGATTTTTTTTAGGGGATTTATGACGGAGGTTAAGAATGAAACATATAAACAAGTTTCATCAAGGTAGCTCTCGTAATATGGAGGTCTATAACTGGAGGTCTATAACTGGAGGTCTATAACTGGAGGTCTATAACTGGAGGTCTATAACTGGAGGTCTATAACTGAAGGTCTATAACTGGAGGTCTATAACTGGAGGTCTATAACTGAAGGTCTATAACTGAAGGTCTATAACTGGAGGTCTATAACTGAAGGTCTATAACTGGAGGTCTATAACTGGAGGTCTATAACTGGAGGTCTATAACTGGAGGTCTATAACTGAAGGTCTATAACTGGAGATTCTGTACAGAGATTCCTAACTGGGGTCTATAACTGAGTCTACTCTTCTTTAAGAGAGTCTATGCTGGAGGTCTATAACTTTGGAGGTCTCATAGCTGAGGTCCTGCTGATCGCTGAGATGCCTAACTGAGGTCTATAACTGAAGGTCTATAACTGCAGTCTGCGCTGAGGTCTGTAACTGGGAGGTCCTGTAACTGAAGGTCTATAACTGAAAGGTCTATAACTGAAGGTCCTGTGCTGGAGATTCCCTGCTGAGAGTCTCGCTGGAGGTCTATAACTGGAGGTCTATAACTGGAGAGGTCTCTTTGAAAGGTCTCGCTGGAGGTCCTGCTGAGGTCTATGTGGGAGATTAACTGGAGGTCTATAACTGGAGGTCTATAACTGAAAGGTCTATAACTGAGAGGTCTATAACTGTGAAGTCTATAACTGGAGAAGTCTATAATTGGGAATCTCGCTGGGAAATTCTAGCTGAGGTCTGCTGGAGATTCTTTTAGGAATGCAAAACTGGAGGTCTAAAACTGGAGGTCTATAACTGGAGGCCTATAACTGAAGGTCTATAACTGGAGGTCTATAACTGAAGGTCTATAACTGGAGGTCTATAACTGGAGGTCTATAACTGGAGGTCTATAACTGGAGGTCTATAACTGAAGGTCTATAACTGGAGGTCTATAACTGGAGGTCTATAACTGGAGGTCTATAACTAAAGGTCTATAACTGAAGGTCTATAACTAGTCTCGGTTATATGGGTAGGCGATTTCTATAACAGTAATAATGACATCATAGGTCTACAGCCTACACCTAGGTCTATAATTATTCTGTAAAGTCTTCATGATTGAGTAAAATACCAGATTCATATCATAAAATTAACAATAGAATAGACCAGATCACCACAGAGTAAAGATTAACGTGAAAATAAGTCCCTCTTGAGCTAGAATGATATCCAGTCAGGTCAGGAAGGAAATGAATTAAGGATGATTCTAACAGCTAAAGATGGATCCTAGTTGACTGAATGATCTGTGTCTAAATTTGTCATTATTTGGTTGTATTCACGTACTAGTTACTGAGCAAAGTCCTCGTATAGCTCACTAATATAGTTAAATCCTGTTATCATTAGTTAGAGCGCCACCTATATTGAAATTTAGTTAAAAACACATTCTCTTCCACCGATTTAATATTCATGTCCTGTTCTCTGGCTGTGAAACTTTTACTTCAGTCAGTCTTGTGCTTCTTGACCTGAACGCTTCGGGTATTATACTTGTTGACATGAAAGGTTCTCTCAAGCCGAGGTTCGTGATTGCTTCGTGTCTTTGATCTGTGGTCTCGTGGCATTTAACTTTTTGGTACTTTTTCTTGCTGTTCTTAACTTTCACTCAGATTCTATCAAAGTTTGGGCGAAAACTACCCTCACCATTCCTTCGTGTGTGTGTGTGTGTGTGTGTGTGTGTGTGTATCGAAGAATATTAAAAGTTTGTCCTCATCATACATACAAATTTACATACATGAGAGTAGCTAGAAAATATATGCCAAACTATTTATATCCATTAACTTCCATAAAAAATAATGGCTAATAATGAAAATGTTAAAATAAATGATAACTTCCACCAACAGTGTTTCTTTGTCAGGTTGATGATATGAACCATAATAGTTGATGAAATTCCACCCGCAGTGGTATTCATCTCATGGGTAAAATATTATATAAAAAAACACATGTTTTTATTATGAAATGTACACCCACATATAGAGTACGTATTAATATATTAAAAAAAAAAACTTTACGCTTTAAATGCTCTAATTCATGGCAATTCCAAATGAAAAAGGAAAAACTGGATTTTTTTTTTAAATTTATGAGCGATATTTTTTCCCCTCCCCCCCGCCCTCATATACAGTTTGAAAAGCTCATGTTAACATTGATGCATTAACGTAGATTGCTTTAAATGAGAGAGAGAGAGAGAGAGAGAGAGGGAGAGAGGGGGGAGGGTGTAGGAAGGGGAGAGAGATTTATGGAGAGTGGGAAAGAGACAAAAAAAAAGCAAATCCGTAAAAACCATAATTTCAATACATAAATTTTTATTATGGTATTATTAACGTGTTTAACTTCACCATGGAGTAATACCCAAAAATATTTTGACACTAAATTTCAATTCCATTTTGGGTTTGATTTTAAAAGGCAATTACGACACGTCAGTAATTTATCCCTGATGTTATGCAATCATCATGGTGCAGGTTAAACCAATATAGTAGTTTAGTATAATAAAATAATATGGGTTGATACGTAAAAAAAATAAATAATTAAATAAAAAAATCTTAGGATTTTTTAATTTTTTTTATATTATTTGTACTGAAAACCAAAATATAGAACAAATTATATCAAATTTGTATACCTGTTAAATAGGAGACAGATTTCAATATAAAATAAAAAATAAAATAAAAAATTATGAAACAGGTGAAAAAGTGATAATTTTTACCTTCATTAATGGGATATTTCACTAATGGGGAGATAATCTGTTGTTTGTGTATAATAACTAGTACCAGTCCTCCTCGCCACTACGTCACGCGGTACCTCAGACAATCCTTCATGGTATTATTGTCTGGTTGATGCAAAAAAAAAAAAAAAAAAATACCCGCGACATCATGACTATAACCGGGTGTCTATAAAAAATAAATTCATAGATTGCCTTATTAATTTCCATGGATATCGAGTGGATCTCTCTCTCTCTCTCTCTCTCTCTCTCTCTCTCTCTCTCTCTCACAACAGTTCAATGCGAAAATATAACTATGTGTAAACAGCATTGCTTATGTCTAGCAGCTAAATGGTGTTACCCCCTGAACCGACTGTGTTCCTTTGTCAATATCAGCTACACAATATAATTTCTTCCTCCTTGTATTTCATTATCTTATTCTATATGTCTCTTTTATTCTATTATCTTTACAATTACTATATTTATCAGTATCTCTTATCTCATTCTCTTTATTATTTTGAGCTAACTTTCTCTCCTTGTCTATCTCTATTTTTCTATCTTTTCATTTATCTTTCTGTCTTATTTACTTTCTGTCTCTCTTATTTACTTTCTCTGTCTCTCTTATCTCGTTCTTCTAAGTCTGTGTGTCGTTCTTTTCTATTTTTCTTTACCTCTATATTTCTTTGTAGTCCTTATCTCTCTACCTCTTTTGTCACCTGGTGTATTGCTCTTTATCTCTCTCTCTCTCTCTCTCTCTCTCTACGTCTTTCTGATACTGTACGTGTATAATACAACGCCCAATAATAGTTGTGTTTTTCACCATGTCCTTATTCATTTAATTATTCATCTGTCTGTTATTCCTTGGTGGTTTAACTCTTTGTGTATGATGGTTTAACCCTTTGATGACGATGGTTTAACCCTTTGTGTATGATAGTTTAACCCTTTGTGTACGATGGTTTAACCTTTTAATGACGATGGTTTAACCCTTGAGGACCATTTCTTAACCCTTTCAAGAAAATGGTTTGACCCTTTCGTTCTCAAAGGGTTAAATGGTACATCTATTTTCATCTATCCCGCTCTTTGGCTTAGTGACGGTACCTGGTATAATGAGGTACCTGGTATAATGAGGTAAGTAATGAACAGTATAATGTCACCTTAACAAGGATTAACAAAGTAATATTAAGTATTTTTAATTTCCACGAATGATTTTTTTAAAAGCGGTAGATTTTTCAACTGGGTCAACTGGCTTGAGGGGATTACTTGGTAGCTTTAGGATTACTTCTTTGGGGGATTACAAGGTAGGGGGTTGACTAGCTGGGGATTACTAGCTTGGGGAAATTCATATCTTCGGGGATTACTAGCTTGGGGAAATTCACATCTTCGGGGATTACTAGCTTGGGGAAATTCACATCTTCGGGGATTACTAGCTGAGGGGGATTACTGCCTTTGGGATTTACTGATTTGGGGGAATTCTTATCTTTGGTGATTTCTACCTCATGGAAATTACTAGCTTAAGGGATTTACTAATTTGGGGATAACTAACTTTGAGAATCCCTATCTTCTGGGATTTCTAAGGGGATTACCTGCTCGGGATAATACATAATATATAAGGTTAAAATCCACCTCTCTCTCTGTAATTAAGGAAGTTTCCAGGTTCTTAAGACATACTGCTGCTCATGATACAAAGTTGAGATCAGTAATTACGATGATCAAACACACGAGTGATTTTAATCCATCGTTTTATGTATTTTCTTGTCTATAAACCTAAATAATTAAGACTTATTTTCCTTGTTCAGTTTCATCAATTGTCTTAAAACTCGGTATTATTCTTCCTATTTTTTTCCTGGTAAATTTCGTATAAATATCTACCAATATTAACCAACCCAAAACCAACCAAGTAAATTTTTATTGATTCTAAGCTAAAGAAATTATTTTATAAGAGTGGCTGTGTAAGGTTAGGTTAGCTTAGGTTAGGTTAGCTTAGGTTAGGTTAGGTTAGGGTGGTTAGGTAAGGGTGGTTAGGTTAGGTAAGGGTGGTTAGGTT
Source organism: Homarus americanus (assembly GCF_018991925.1). Lineage (NCBI taxonomy): Eukaryota > Metazoa > Arthropoda > Malacostraca > Decapoda > Nephropidae > Homarus > Homarus americanus. The sequence continues at coordinate 2,474,234 of NW_024731852.1, forward strand.
AGGTAAGGGTGGTTAGGTTAGGTTGAGTTTGGTTAGGTTAGTTTAGGTTACAGTTGGTTTGTTTTTGGTGTATTATGAGAGAAATATATTGTAAATCGGCTGCCATGTTGGACAACGCCACCCATACTTATCTTCTTGAACAATTTTAATATTTCAGTTTTGTACGTTTTTAAGGTGACAGTGTGGTATAACCCTCCGAAGACGATGATTTAAACTATAATTCTATAATGATGATTTGAATTATTTCTTTTAATGACGATGATTAATATAAGCTGTAAATCCCAAAAGATTAAACCATATTCTTCACAAGGTTGCCACTTTGTATTTGAAATATTGTGGTACCATCAAACCTATTACGAGACACTTTGTTTCATTATCAATTCAATCATTGTCTTGTGGGTTGATGGTGTTAAATTTAGCTCTTTGTTTTTTCACGATTTTGTACACTTTTCTCTGTTACACAGGAGACTACCTGATTGGTTGAGATAAATACTGTACTTGGAGTCATTTCTAGGATATTGGTTTTGGTTTGTTTAATTTCATTTCCACAAACCAAATAAAAAAGGACATCAAGGGGAGATTGTTGACGTGGGGTGCTGAGTAAAACGTCCATAGTAACAGTTAGTTGGAATGATTTCATTTCAAGAAAGACTCTTACATGGCTACAAAGGAAGGACTTGAAAAATACGCGTCCGGACTACACATTATTGTCATGTTGAGTATTGCTGGTGCGATGACTGATATGTTGTCATTCTCAACGGGAACATTGTTGACTCTATTGACACAAGGAATAAAGATAATGAGATTTCAAGCACTTATCCAAATTTGGCTTTATTTGAATAGGTCGATCATCAACAATTAATATAAACCACTATAGGCCTAGAGTTCGTTGTATTATTTTTTTTTTCGTATCTTGGGAGACACTCATCTGAATTTAGCTGTTCTCTCACAGTCACAACACCACGATAACAAAGGTCTAGCCTCGAGCACAGCCCATTGGCAGTGACTTGCTTCTTGACTCATATTACACACTGAGCGTGGGGAGCTGGGCGTGTGCTTGAGGGTAGGAGTGGCTTGGGGGTCTTTTAGGCTTCTTCGCCTTCTCCCGCGGCAGCATCGTCACCGGCGCCGGCTGTCAGCATCTGGATGATGGTCTGTACGTCAATCTTGCCGTCGTCACCGACATCCATCTGATCGATTGCGTCGTCAGCCTCCTGAGCTGAGAATTTGTCACCCCAGGTCATGAGAGCGTGGCGGAAGGTGTCGCAGTCTATCAGCCCCTCTTCGTCAGAGAAGGCTATGAAGGCTTTCGCCACCACGTCGTCGTCGTCCGACTCGCCCGTCTGTCGCTCAGCGAACATATTGAGCAACATGGTGAAGTTGATGGGTGCTGGGGCGTCCGCCAACATCTCGTCCAGCTCCTGGTCGGTGGCAATGCGACCGATTTCATCGAAGGTTCCGCGGAGATCATTTTTGCCGATAACTCCGTCCTTGTCGCGGTCCATCAGCTGGAAACCCTCCTTGAATTCGGCCACCTGCCGCTGTGTGAACATATCAAACACATTGCTTCCTCCTCCTGACTTCTTTGACCCTCTCTTGGAGGAGGAGCGGGAGCCTGACTTGCGGGACATGGCTGCGGCAGGACACAGGAACGGACACCGGGCCGCAGGTCTCCACCCCTCTATATACCCTCCGGCCGCCGGCACCACCGACCAATATTAATATTGCGGCTATATTAGGCAGGTGGGTCGGCGCACGCCCTCTGCCCGCCCCCTAAAACCTTGCCCTCCCTCCCCTTGCTCATTTTGCCTTCACTCACTCTCAGGGTGAGGTAGACCGTGGGGGAGGGGATGAGGGGCACCTTTTACCTCATGCCAACCGTGCCAGACCCCGCCCCTTACCACCCCTCGCTACCTGTCGCCACCAAGGCTAGACTCCGCCTCTACACCCACACCCTCATGCCCACCACACACCACCACGCTACACACCACCATCACAACACCGCACAAAAGCCTCCTAACATTTTGTCTCGCTTGTCTTTCATCTTCAGTTCTGTAATCTGTTTCTCGTCTCACTTCACCTCACACTTGCTCAGATAACACTAGTCACTGAGTCTAACAGGAGGTAATACAATTGTAAACGACGTATATAACAGTACCTAGACTTGATTTACTACAGTCATAGTGTAGTAACAGAACCATAATGCATCAGTAAAAAGTGTTATTACACTAACTGGCTCCAGGCTAGAAAGACCCTCAGCAGCCATGCAGTGTAAAGCCTCTGAGGGACTCATGTGGCTTAAAGACCCGACGACCGCAAATACCAAGATAAACCCCAGACGTTCTGCCGCTGACCACCTACAGTAGATATAGATGTATTCTGAGCGTCACCTAGACTGTTTACAAACACTGTTAACATGTGGACGTACTTTTTTCGGGTTGATTTGAGTACATGTTGATCGGAGTGTAAACAAAAGCTAAAAATAAAACGGGTAGAGTACACAGTAAATATGTCTGTGTGGAGGAATGTGAAGGTGTAGTGAACGTCTGTCTTCCCTTTCAGATGTAATCAGTGGAATTCTTTGGCTGTGACGACGCGAACAAAAGAGAATCATCTTGACTCGTAACTCTTAAGATTATGAAACGTTGAGGTAAATATTTGCCAGTCGCATTGTTGATTATTTTTTGTAATAATAATAATTCACTGCCATAGTTATATTCACCAAAATGCATAAAATAAAGGTATTTTGAGTTGAAACTTGGATTAAAAATGTCCACAAAGTCATACTTCCACGCTTTACAAAATTAATTAACACTGAACTTAGTAAATTCCAGTGACCAGAGTATTCTTCTATTTGTTCTAGTTACTCGTGCACACTGTTGATGCAGTGATTCACGCACTCTGCTAACTGAGATTACTTTTAGTGGCCATCAACCTACTCTTAGCTGTGTATGAATGTTCCGGAGTCACTGTAGAAACGTGGGGAAGAGAACAAGAGTGGAAATAACGTTGAAGAGATTACTTAGAAACGAATGGCATTTCTTCCTTATCAGTCCTACTTATTTATTCCTTTAGTGTGTTATTTTCTTATTTATTCATGTTTCTTCGTGTACCTGTTCCACCCCGTATAGCAGAGAGAATAACTAGTTACTGATGACAAATATAAAATGATAATACTGTAAGGAATGAAAACTAACACAACAGTACACTCGAGGGGGCACGAGGGCTCACTGGGAGTTGTTGTAAGAATCCACTTCAAGGTGTTCTAAAAACCCAATAAGACATGTTGTAAGAGACCATTTAGGGACGCTGTGAGAGGTAAGTTGCCGGTGTTGGAGCCTCGCTTTAGGTGTCACAGGGCAACCCAACTGGATGCACTGCAAGAAGCGGATGTGTTTGTTTTCGACTCGTAAACACGTGAGGGGAATCACTAACTCAGGCGGGAGGAGCTTGGCGTGTCAAACATACAAATATACTTTCTGGTGGGAGCCGGAGGTTTCTTATATATATATATATATATATGTTCTGTTTATATATATACATTCTCTACGTTTAATGCTGCCTGAAGGTTGTCTTTATAAGTCTTTACGAGTCCGAGGTGACGAAGAGCTAAGAAAACAAAAGACTTAATATGACAAACTAAACTGAGCGTGAGGATTTTGTTTACTTTAGAGAAAAGATAGAGCCAGGAAGTGAACATCAGAGAGAGAACAAACTCCAGCTCGTCAGAAAAGAATTTTAAAACTCGACTTGAATTCTTGCACCGACCATTTCCAACATTAAGTCAGTTCTGTCCTAATCACAATGCCTCTATGACACACACACACACACACACACATGCGTTCACACATGCGCGCACACACAGATACACACCCAAAACGTACACACTGTAGGAACAAACAATCTCTCCCACCCCCCCCACAACTGTAGAGGTTAAATATAGCGAGTGTACTAGGGTAGAGACTGCCGTTTACCTCACCCAACACACCCAGAGAAAAACAACTAGAATGTGCTCATAGGGACCCCCCCCCCCCCCCCCCCCCCCACACACACACACGTCGACCTTGCCTCCATAACACAGATCAGTTTTCCTTGGCGCCTGTGTCCTTAACCCCAGTAGTTTTTAGACAACGTGCGAGTTTATTTTAGTCAACAACTACTTTATGACTAAGCTCGGAGAAGACAGCGTGATGTGAAGATGTGGTGAAGAGGTGAGAGGTGATAAAGTGAGGGACGGGGTGGAAGAGAGGAGACCGTTCAGCTGTTTGAGGCAGGATTAGAAGATGTAATTTTATGAAAGTTATGTTGTCGCCAGTTGAGTTTACGTCACTCGCTGTTTTGGCGGAGTTTTTGGAACGGGTTAGATATGAATGAGGCGGCCAGCTGATGTGTGTTACGGGATTATACTAATTTTCTTGTTTTGTTTTGTTATTATAGAAGAAAGAGGTGGATGAGAATGAACGATTAACACAAAGAAATTACGATAAATATGAAAAAAGAGATAAAAATAAGACGAGAAGGGATAGTAAGGGAAAATAACATAAAAGAAGACATTTAGATAATTGGAAAGAGAGAAAACATAGAAGAATATGGAGGAAATGGAAAGAATAAGATTAGATAATTAAGAGATGAAAAGAATATAATTTAAAGTTACAGTTTATGAAGGTGGGACCTGGGAGTAATGATGATGATAGGAAGGGTGAGAGTAGAAAAATGTAGAAAAATGAAGAAAGAAAGAAAAAAGAAAAGAAAAAAGAAAGAAATTGCAGAGAGGAGAAGAGGGAAGAGGAGAGAGTGAGCCAGAAAAATTATGAACATGGAAACGGGAAATACGGATTTAAATAATAATAAATAAATAAATAAAATAAAAAATACATAAGGGGGAAATGAAAAAAAAATATTAATGTTCATAAATAAAAGAATAAGACTATTAAAATTTCACGAAAATATACAAAAATTATATATATATTTTTTTTTTACCTTGACAATACAAGTTAATGAAAGAGTCTAATGTACTTCTCTCTCTTGAAGGATCGTTTATAGCTCCCACACACTCACTCTCTCTCTCTCTCTCTCTTTAACACATTCTCTCTCTCACACACGCACACACACTCTCTCTTTCACACCTTCTCACACTCTCTCCATCACACGCACACACTCTATCATATGCTATCTTCCTCACATGCTCTCTCCCTCACACACTCTCTCCCTCACACACTCTCTCCCTCACACACTCTCTCCCTCACACACTCTCTCCCTCACACACTCTCTCCCTCACACACATCGTCACTAATATGGACAATACAAAAGTAGACTCTGAGTGACTGAACGAAAGAGGAAAGAGGAAGAAAAAGAAAGAGGAAAGAGGAAGAAAGTGGTAGACTGAACATGCGAAAGAATTATATAAAAAAAGGAAAACAAATATGATAGAAAGAATGAAATAAGTAAATGAAGGAAGAGGGAAGTTGAGAGGGGAAATTAGAAAAAAAATATAGAAAGAAAAACAGAGAAAAAAGATAAAGAGAGACGAAAGAAAAAATGAGAGAAACAGAAAGATAAAGAGAGAGACAGAGAGACAGAAACAGACAGACAGACAGACAGACAGACAGACAGAGCTTTTAAATAATAAAGTTCAAAAACCTTTATGGCGTCTAGGGAGAGGAGACACAATAGTACCAACACGGCGTTAAGACCTTCCCTGGATCACACATTAACGCACAACAACACTCACTCCTCTGCTATTTTGGCAACAACATAACCTATTTTTATATTCAACTTTACGAGGTGAATAATCGTCATATTTACCATGGTTTGTCAAATCATTTATTTAACAACTTATTATTATTTTTACGTTTTTTAATCCAGAAAAACGATGGAACTTTTGTATGAAAATGAGTCATTGTTAATGCCCTTGTGGACTAAGGCAGTAAGGAAGGTGGCGTAATTGGATCACGCTTTGTCTTCAGGTTGTTGCATATAGAAACTCATCCCATCAGTAGGGGGTGGGTGGGGTGGGGGGTGTGGGGTGTGTGTGGGTGGGGGGGTGGGGTGGGGTGTGTGTGGGGTGTGTGGGGTGGGGTGGGGTGTGGGGTGGGGGGAGTGGGGGGGGTGTGTGTGGGGGAGTGTGGGAGGGAGGGTGGTGGTGTGTGTAGGGTGGGGGTGGGGGTGGGGGGGTAGGGTGGGGGTAAGTTTTGACGAAGATAATGAGGAGGAGGTACTAAGGGAGGAGGAGTACATGGGAGGAGGAGTACCACACGGAGTGAGGAGTACCACACGGGAGGAGGAGTACCACACGGGAGGAGGAGAACACATGGGAAGGAGTACCACAGGAGGAGGAGTACCATATGGGGAGGAGAGTACCACATGGGAGGAGGAGTACCACATGGGAGGAGGAGTACCACACGGGAGGAGGAGTACCACACGGGAGGAGGGAGTACCACACAGGAGGAGTACCACACGGGAGGGAGGAGTACCACATGGGAGGAGGAGTTCACACAGTGGAGGAGGTCCACACGGGAGGAGGAGATCACATGGGAGGAGTACTACACGGGAGGAGGAGTACTACACGGGAGAAGTGTTGAGAAAGCAAAGTTGTTAGGGGTGGGAGGGTGGTGATGATGAGGGTGGTGGTGGTGGTGAGGGGTGGTGGTGATGGTGAGGTGGTGGTGGTGAAGGAGGGAGGGGTGGTGGTGAGGTGGTAGTAGTGAGGGTGATGGTGAGGGGTGGTGGTGGTGAGGGGTGGTGGTGGGTGAGGTGGTGGTAGTGGTGAGGTGGTGTGGTGGTGTGGTGGTGAGGGTGGTGGTGGTGAGGTGTGATGGGTGGGTGAAGTGTGGTGGTGGTGAGGGGTGGTGGTGGTGAAGGAGGTGATGGTGAGGGGTGGTGGAGGTGGTGGTAGTAGTAGGGAGGGGTGGTGGTGATGAGGGGTGGTGGTGGTGGGAGGTGGGTGGTAGGTGGTGAGGTGGTGGTGGGAAAGGGAGGTGGTGGTGGTGGTGAGTGGTGTGGTGGTGGTGGTGGTGGTGAGGGTGGGTGATGGTGGTAAAGGTGGGGTGGGAGGGGTGGTGGTGGTGAAGGGAAGGATGGGGAGGGGTGGTGAGGTGGTGGTGGTAGTAGGTGAGGGGTGGTGGTAAGGTAGTGGTGGGTGGTGAGGGGGTGGTGGTGAGGGGTAGTGGAGGAGGGGTGGTAGTGGTGGTGGTGAGGGGTGGGGGTGAGGGGTAGTGGTGGTGAGGGGGAGGAGGGGTGGTGGGGTGGGAGGGGTAGGTGGTGGTGAGGTGGTGGAGGGGATGGTGGTGGTGGAGGGGTGGTGGGTGGTGGTGAGGGGTGGTGGTGGTGAGGGGTAGTGGTGAGGTGGTGGATGGTGGGAGGGATGGTGGTGGTGAAGGCAGTGGTGGTGGTGGTGAGGGGTGGTGGTGGTGAGGTGGTAGCTGTGGGAGGGGTGTGTGATGGTGATTGGCGGTGGTGGTGGTGGAGGTGGTGGTAGTGGTGAGGTGGTGGTGATGGTGAGGGGGTGGTGATGGTGAGGGGTGACAATGGTGAGGGGTGGATGGTAGGGGTGGTGATGGTGGGGTGGTGTTGGTGAGGGGTAGTGGTGGATGGTGAGGGTGGGTGATGGAGAGGGGTGGTGATGGTGAGAGGTGGTGTTGGTGAGGGGTAGTGGTAGTGATGGTGAGGGTGGTGATGGGAGGGGTGGTGATGGTGGAGGGGTGGTGGGATGGTGGAGGTGGTGGTAGTGGTGAGGGGTGTCGGATGGTGAGGTGGTCGTGATGGTGAGGGTGGTCGTGATGGTGAGGTGGTGGTAGTGGTGAGGTCTGGTGGTGATTTTTTGCTGCTTACAGTGGCTACTTTATTAGGCACTTCACACTCATCCTGTGAGCGGTAGCGCAAAAGGATTACGGAGAGGCTACAACGGGTCATAATAATTAAGCCTCTGTTGTGAGGATATTATGGCACTGAATGTTACACAGTATTTCATTTACATTATTTGTTTAGTTCTATACATAAAGGGTAGTGATAGTGAGGGTGGTGAGGGTAGTGGCGGTGATGGTGAGGGGTGGTGAAGTGGTGATAGTGGTGAGGTGGGTGAGGGTGGTGATGGGTGAGGGGTAGTGATGGTGAGGGGTGGTGGTGGTGGATGGTGAGGGGTGGAGGGGGTGGGTGGTGAGGGGGGGTGATGGTGAGGGTGGTGGTGAGGGTAGTGGGGTGTGTGAGGGGTAGGATGGTGAGGGGTGGTGGTGGGAAGGGTGGTGGGGTGGTGAGGGGTGGTGATGGTGAGGGGTGGTGGTGGTGAGGTAGTGGTGATGGTGAGGGGTGGTGGTGGGAGGGGTGGTAGTGGTGGTGAGGGGTGGTGGTGGTGAGATGGTGGAGGGGTGGTGAGGGGGGTGGATGGTGAGGGGTGGTGGGTGAGGGGTAGGGTGGTGGTGGTGGGAGGGGTAGTGGTGGTGATGGTGGGAGGGGTGGTGATGGTGAGGGTGGTGAGGGTGGGGTGGGGTTGGAGGGGTGGTGGTGGGAAGGGTGGTAGGGTAGGGGTGGTGGATGTGAGGGGTGGTGGTGGTGAAGTGGTGGTAGTGGTGAGGGGTGGTGGTGGTGATGGTGAGGTGGTGGGTGGTGGTGGTGGGAGGTGTGGTGAAGGGTGGTGATGATGGTGAGGGTGGTGGTGATGGTGAGGGTGGTGATGGTGAGGGTGGTGGTGAGGGATGGGGTGGTAGGAGGTGGTATTGGTGAGGGGTGGTGGGATGAGAGGAGGGTGATGGTGAGGGGTGGTGGGTGATGGTGAGGGGTGGTGGTGGTGAGGGGTAGTGGTGGTGATGGTGAGGGGTGAAGTAGAGGTGGTGGTGGTGAGGTGGGTGAGGGGTGGTGATGATGGTGAGGGTGGTGATGATGGTGAAGGTGGTGATGATGGTGAGGGGTGATGGTGAGGGGGTGGTAGGATGGTGGAGGGGGGTGGTGGATGGTGAGGTGGATGGTGAGGGGTAAAGCCAGAGGAGGCCAAGTCCACAGCTGGGGAGGGGGGTCGGGGATGGAGGAGAGGGGTAAAGGGAGGCAAATGAGAGGGGTGTGGTAGTGGAGAGGGAGGTAGGGTGGGGTGCTCGGGTGATGGGTGGCGGCAGGCGGAGGTCGTGTGAGGGAACACAGGGTGAGGGTGATAGCTGGGTTGTAAAAGTCCTTCAGAGGTTGAGTGAGTTGATGGATGGGGTGGTGGAGAGTGAGGTTATGAGCGAAGGGTAGAGGAGAGTTGTGGCGTTGGATGATGGAGTAGAGTTAGTGGCGTTGGATGATGGAGTAGAGTTAGTGGCTTCGGGTGGTATAAACTGATAGCCAACACGTGGAGTGAAGTGGATTATTGACTGATGTACTGTGGTCCACTAACAGTCCACAGGTTGAGTTACACACAGCGACAAAAGGTAAAAAACTACACTACTTTAGCTTTTGGTTTTGATGCCGTAAAATTGAGAAACATGACATCATCACACCATAAACTCTGCTATTATGAAAAATCTACGACACATAAGACATAATTAGTATTTATTTGCCTCGTGAATCTACTCCATGCGTTCAAAACAACACAGACCTAACAACTGTACACTTATGTCAGAAAAAACAACAGGGACAAATATATACCATGAAAGTGCGCATGAATATATTTCGTGAAAAAATAAATAAATACTGTATAATGAATCAAAGTGATGATACATGAACTGAGAATAAAAAATAATAATGAAAAGAAACCACACCAGTAATGTCACTCCGGTTGTCAACCAGAGACACGGAAGGTGACACGTGTACACTCTCGCATCACTGATAACGTGTGTACAAAATTTACCATGTTCTACCCACGGTTATCCTACTGATTCATGGACATATTAATGGTTACCTAAATTGGAGGTGCATAATTTCTCATGTGGTTAGGTACACCTGTCTCACCTGAGTTAATGAGGATGAGATTAATGCAATGGACAGACACACACAGGTGGCTGTTGGCTGTCCCTCTAGCCATCCTAGTATTGAATATATACAAGGAATTTTCATCTGTACGTCTGGTGAATATTAACACTGGTATGTGGATATGTTAATATAGAGGCAAAGTGTCCGGTCGAGTATTTTTACGAGTTTAATTTTGACTGTTTTTCACGTTAAATAACCATTTTCGTGGTGAGAAGAGACACGTTGAACGAGACAGGAGGCGAATGAAATCGAAATTAGACAGAAGAAAGACAGTAGTTATAATATGAGTGATATTAAACTTATAACCCACATGCATTGTATATTCCACCTATATGTCTTGTTGACTGGTAGGTGACCGTGTGCTATATATAGAGGGATGGTTCTCCTATCACTCCATCCTTCACAGACAGGAGCAGGAGCCGTAGCTATCACCGACAGGATCCCAAAGACACCCCCTGCCTCCACCCCTGCAACCACGTCGTCACCACCACTCATCACTATACCATCACCCCTTCAGATCTCACCGCCCTTCCTTCCATCAAGCGTTCCTGCCATCACCTCTCACGAGTCTACCATCAACTACGATTATTATTATTTTTTTTGCACCAAGTTGTTTTGAATATATTTCCCATTGGTAACTTCGAGGTCCGGGGGTTCACACACACAAAGGTTCGTAAGTTAAGTCTTCGCGGAACTGAGACGTGAGAAGATGTCTTGAAGCCTCACTTAATTGACGTCATAGAAATGATGGGCAAAATATAATATCCAGGACTCTAATATACTGTAGCTAGATGATGCTTTCTCGTGTTCAGAGATAAAAGACAAACTTAGGAATCTTTGATAATCTGGTCTGGTTGGTCACTTAAGATGTTAATAACGAGACTGAGTTAATAAATCTAATAAGACAAAACCAATGGAATTCTTACGACCAGCCAGAGAGAATTTAGGTGCAAGTTGACGGCATTGATTATGTTCTACGCCCTATTGGTCTGTAAACTATCGTGGTACCGCTGGGAAACGCCTCATTACTTCCTGGTTTATCCGCAACCAAATAAAAAACTTTCCCTAGAATAAAACCTTAACCATTTATTGAGTTCGTGACTACATTAATCAAAAGAATGAAGACAAAGTATAATATTTGTTAAGACTTACAGAGGAGGACAGTTTTAGATTCATTTGGCACTCATTATGATTCACCAAGGCCCACCACACTACCGTAACCATGGTGACAGACTCAGCTAAAGTAACACTCATCTCAAACAGGCGGCGTTTTATCAGAATATTGAGAGGTTGAGAATACTTGACACTCAGACCATATTAGTACACAAAGCAGATGTCAGTGAGCGTGTTCAGTACAGTGAATGTGACTCAGAGAGTATAATGGGCGTATGTGGGCGTGGAGGGTGCGTGAGGGGGAGGGGAAAAGGGAAAGGTGAAAGACGAGTAAGGAAGGAAGGAAGGAGTTGAGACGAGGGGAGGGTAGTGAGAGGTGGGGAGAACCCAGAGAAGAGAGGGGAGACTGGGTTGGGGATGGGAATGATGGAATAAAGACAGACAGAGAGAGAGAGAGAGAGAGTGTGTGTGTGTGTGTGTGTGGTGGTGTGTACGACAGTAGGTGGGTGGTGGGGTGACACAGTGGGTGGCAGTATCTCACAGCTATATTTGTGTGTCGACTGTTTAACTTGAAGCTGACTCGCAGGCACGTTGGCTCTTCTTATTGACATTAAAGTTGTTTACAGGGTGTGGCAGGTTCAGGAACATTCAGGTGGTGGTTGACGTAGTGTAAATGTGTTGTGTTGAGAGGGCGAGGTCAACACTGTGACTACACGCTCATCACGTATATTTAAAGACATTCTTTACATTGTTAAAATGACTCAATAAAAGCTCTAATATATTTATATTTTATATTCAACTGAATATCTATTATTCAACTTTTACTCCATAAACTTCCTTCCCCCAGAACTCGATAAAATTTGGACATAAAATTCTGTCGTATCCTTCCCTTCCTATCCTGTTTTTCATCCTCCTACCATTCTGTCTTTCTTGTTTTCCTGAGTCCCCCAGAGGCCAATACCTAACCCTGCCATAAACGCTATCTTCAGATGTCACACACACACACACACACACACACACATATATATATATATATATATATATATATATATATATATATATATATATATATATATATATATATATATATATATATATATATTTAATTACTGATACTACAATAACTAAAATAACTATTGGCGTAACAATGATAATGGCTTCTGTTACTAACACATCTGCCAGGAGCTATTATATACTTGGGTGGTGACCCGTAGGTACTAGGAGTAGTTCACTCAGATGATCGTACACTATTTTGTAAACACACAGAACTGTCACTATGATCAGCCCTGCTGACGTATAAAACTATCAGCTGAGTTACTCTCCTCGGCGAAAGAAACAGAAAAATATCAACATGGAGGAAGGACAATATAAAAATATCGTCGGCACTACAATTAATCTCCTTCACTTCCCCAATTAGGTATCCATTCATAGCCAGGTGGACGGCGGACGTCCTGGCGCGAATCATTGACCCTGAGGACAGTAGGCGAAAACTTTCAGAAAAATAACGCCAAAAAAGGCTGAGATGAGGCCAGTAAAATAATTAGTATAATTTAACAACTGAATCTACAATTAAAATAAAATAAAAATCTATAAAAATCCGATTCAGGCGAATCATAATACCCATTTTCTGTCGGGTAGAGTAAAGGGGAGTATTAATAAATTTCCCAAGTAAAGTTTTTTACCACCAGTTACACCTAAAGAAACAGCATTTCTGGGGTAGGCAATAAAACTACCTGGGAGAAGGCCCCTGGGGAGGGGTGAAGCCGCCTGAGTGGCTCCAAGGCCAACACCATCATAACAAATTCAAGAAGGTCTTTTCCCCCGCGAGGTCTGACCCATGGCTGACGGCACCCCCTGGAGACATACTCCCTCTATTGCTTTAACTGGAAGGTCCTCCGTTATGCTGTACATTTTTCAAGAGGAACGCCAGATACGTGTGTCCTTCTCATGGCACGTGCAGCTCATTATGATAAGTGTGTCGTTCTTAGAAGGATCTCAGACCATGACCCCCACGTTTAGGGAAGTCACGGGTTGTTGTGTGTCTCTGTGAATACCTTTGTTTTAGTGGCAATCCTTAGTTATCTGGGCGTGGCTAGAGCGAAACCGAAAAACAAACAAGTGGATGAAAATGAATAAGAACGTGAAGAAAGTTTACGGGGGAAAAACGTAGACCTAACCAACTAGACACGACTAATCAATTGACCTACGAAACTGACCAATGATTTGTTTTAAACTTATTTTCCTATAAATTGGGAGCATTACCGAGCATCGTTTCCCTTTTACATTATATCAACACAGACGTCGTTCACATTAATAAAAAATAATCCTAACTCTCGGGCAATTTGAGGTGTTGAGTTGTTAAAGGGACTCTTGATTTTCCTACATAAGATTAAAAAAGAAACTAATCTCAGAATTAACCAACTATAAAGTCATTCTCGTAGCCTGTATCCTTGATCTTTGAGCAGGAAGTTTGACCTTCGAGTCTTAACGAGGTATTATCAGGTTTTCTCGTCATGTCGATTAACAAGGTAAATGGTTGAGAGAGAGAGAGAGAGAGAGAGAGAGAGAGAGAGAGAGAGAGAGAGAGAAGGAAAAGTGTCATCGGTGGTACTCGTAAGGGCCCCCCCCTCACCCCCTCCATCTCTACTTAACCTCACAATATCTTCACTACACCCAAACTCTACTATGTGACCTGTATATTTTGTTGGTTTTCCTCCTCGCCTAGTGACATACATTCATACACACACCTACACACGCGAACACACACCCACATCACTCATAACCCCCCACAAGCACACGACCCAGAACAAGTTGATCCGAGAAAAAACTTGAAAAAAAAAAAAAGGAAAAAGAGCTAAAATCAGACACACAATCATAAGGTTACACTATAAGAAAGACGGCAGATGAGAGATGGCTCATCCTCAAGCCCAAACTAACACGAGAAGAAAATCACGTCACAGCTGACAAACAAGAAACCCGGATCTCATTTTCAAGAGGAATGAAGTTTTATGCATATCAGTACAAGAGACGAGTGGAAGAGGGTGTTAGGGGAGATATAAGAGCCTAACTTGATGTTATTCCAGACGAGGCATCTTATCACTCACCTGAAGAATGGAAGGGAGCCGGTAACGAGATAAGGTGGAAGGCGTGTCAAATGATCTGAAAAGAACAGAAGAAATGGTAAAGGTTCGAGCATAAATATTAACAAACTGTATTATGTAAAAAGCTGCCAGAAAGTTAGAAAATTTATTTCGTTTTATGTCTCTTAAAAATACAAGCTTTAAGTGAGAGGAACGAGCTTGAGGAATATACTTTGTAGAAACACGTAACAACTTTCCGCTATGAGTAAAAATGAAAGACTAAAGTGCCAAAAAAAATACAATAGTACTTTCAAACACAAAAGGAATCCTTGTATCACACAGGATTAAAACTGCTACACATCGAGTTTTATTATCATGTAAAAGCATTTAACGACTATAAGTGTAAAATTCCATAGAGATCTTCAACGTCTGTGAGTCAAAGTTTATCTAGATATCTTTCCTAAACATTATAACAAGTATCTATGTATGTAAATTAATTTCTAGCTACACTACTAATAATACTTGGCCTAATGTTCCATATACCTACCATGGAAGTGTAACGTAACTGCAGCCTATAAATACTGTAGCTTAAGTTAGTCAATCTCCGCTGCGTTAAAATGAGTGAGAAAAAACATTACAATTTGCCCTCAATCAGCTCTATATGTATAACTATTTTTTCTTTACAAAAATACTCACAAATAAAGTAAGAATGGTAAAAAAAAAATCATGCAAAAGAACAGTTTAGAAATAATCTGGCCGAGAAGTATGTAGAAATGCAATGAATATAAATCAAGGTTATATTTAGGGGTTTACAAAACAGGAAAGAGTTTGGTTTATGATTCAGTAACAACGATTACTGCTGTAAATAACTGCGTTTGAAAATAAGCTTCACCATAAATAAATCAAAGCTTAAACAGTTGATATATACTCAGCTTATAGAGAACAATATTATATTACTGAAGGTAGGTAGCGTATATGTTTGTATAGGACAGGTAATAAAGATTACTTGAGGCAATATATTATTAGAAAACAAAAGAAGTGTCAATATGTTATAAAAAAAAAAACCGCAGGGAAAGGACAGTCAAGCAATTTTGTAAATTCATTTCACCGAAGCGTCACCTGCCAGAGATTAGGTATATTTAAGGCAGAATATTTTTACCTGATGAAGGTATTATGATAGAGGTAAAACACTTTGTAGCAGGGAATGACTTAGTGGTGATAGGCTGTAAAGGGGTTTTAGCTAACATTCTATAAAATTAAAAAAAAAATCTACTGGACCCCTTACATACCCTGGCATATAGAAAAAGATAATAAATAACAGACTGAGAAAGAAACTGACAGAAAAATTAAAAGTAAGAAAAAAAAGACGGGAAAATAAAATCTAGTTGTGTTACCCTGTCCAGACCAGCTGCTTACCGCTGTAGGAATCTGGAAAGTGAAATCGACAGGTAGATGTATTGAACACGGGGTAACAGCGGATGCGGCGGCGCCCTGGGGAAATCTTGGCTAGGTATGAGGATACCAGTGTGCACCAGGCGCTGTGGTAACCTGAGGCTGGTAATTGACAGGATGAGTTATAGATTATTTGCCTCCGCTTTTTCTTTATCTAAGTCGTGTGTCAAAATGTTACATTCATTATATAATTTCCCCTAAACTGTTTATAGAATCTCGATATATCCTCTGTTTTTTTTTTTTACGTCAGATTACAAAATAAATTTCTATATTTTTCCCCATTACAAAATGAATGAAAATATATGATATCTTAGTTAATTTAATATTGTTCTCCTCTCTGCGTCAAAAATTCTGGTGGTTTCTTAATTTTCCCAACAACTGAATCTTTATTTTGTCTCGGAAACTGCGCATCTTACTGTGAAATTTCTATATATTTTTTTTTCAGTCTCCCTCTATGTGCTGACTTGATATTTCCTGTTTGTGATTGGTATTTTTTATTATTTTTACTCTATTGCAAATATTGCTGTATTTTCATCCTGGGTTTATTTTTTCAGTACGTGTATAAGAAACTGTTGGTGTCTAACTAAAAAAAGTAGAAATAAGTTGAAGTAAAAGAAGAGGAAAAGTGAAAGGAAATGAAGATACAATACCGATAATAAAAATAATGAAGATATGTAATTACGCCAGTTATTTTATCATTATATAACCGGGAAATAACTGACCTGCCTCGAGATACCCCAACAAAGGTTCAATTCTCATAACTCAAGTCTGTAGAGTGATCAAGAGTGTTGAGGCAGTAACCAATCATATCCCAACAAAGTTCTGGCAGAAACTATCACATTCAAAGAGAGACCAAGCAGGGCCAATCATCTACCAGTAAAGTTTGAAAACCGACCAATCATCTACCAGCAAACTTCAGAAAGGACCAATTACCACCCAGAGAAGTTCAGCACAAACCAATACTGCTTCTGATTCTCTCGACTGCCGGGCCCGGAGCTGTGAAGACCGCCCTCTCTCTGCTGCCATTGTTGGCCAACTTTCCTGACCGGACCATCCGCCACTGACATCGTCGACAACATCTCACGAGCGTTTTCGGTTTATCGAGCATTAGTTTGCCCTTCCCACTGGTGGTGTGAGTGACCCACACTCCAGCTGGAGAGCAGCTATAGCGCGATATTCCCAACGTGGTTTGAGCTCTTTTCCTTCTACTACTATTTTTACTTTTTTTCGCTCTGGCCTAGGGACCTGCACCCTCAAAAGTGTATTCGTCCTGCGGTCCCCCCTGTAACTGTTCACCTCCCTCCCAGGAGATTGTGAACACGAAAGGGGGTTGGAGCAAGAACCCATCCCTCTGCCGAGTCTTTCCAGGAAAACCGTGATCGTGCGGGTCCACCTGGAAAGAGGGTAACAATCCTCATCCTTACCCAATAGGCACACTTAGCTCACGTCTAGAAGTGAGCAGTCACATACACTAGGAGAGAAGCTCAGGAACCACTCTACGACCACCCGGCCATCAAGTGCCTGTGGGGAGTGTTGAAATTCCTCTGCTACTTACTCAACCGGAATAGGTAGGCTCTGAACAACAGAAAAACCTCCAAAGAAAAAGAATACACCACTTAACCACCGGTTATGGAGTGCGTACGCCCTCCTAACCGCGACCCCCGCCTGAACCGCCAACCCGACGACCAGATCCACGACAGGCTCCGCACAGAGAAAGAGGACCAGCTGCGGGCCTTCCACGAAGCCCTGAAAACCAAGAACAACGTCATCCACACCACTGCCACCGCCCCCAACAACTCCTCCACCACTGCCACCGCCCCCAACAACTCCTCCACCACTGCCACCGCCCCCAACAACTCCTCCACCACTGCCACCGCCCCCAACAACTCCTCCACCACTGCCACCGCCCCCAACAACTCCTCCACCACTGCCACCGCCACTCAGGACGACAACTGGACGAAGGTTGAAAACAAAAAACGCAGACGTGCTTTTTCGGGAAACGAAATCCGTCAAGCAGCCCAAAAGGCACCCATCACCACCACCAGCTCACCCCCAACGACACTGCCAAAATTCCGGATCTCGAAAACGGACACGAAAACGACATATGCCGCCATCACAGAGATGGAGAAGCTAAATCCAATGGCCAAGTTCTCAGTGCGGCCCAACCTAAAGGGGGAGATGATTATTCAACCCAAACACAAGGACTCCGCCACCACCCTCGACACCTACCTGAAAAACACCACCACCAATGCATCAACCAAGCTGGACCCCGCCCAGAAACTGATGAAGTCGGTAGTCCTCGGTATCCAAAGGAGCTACCCCTCGAACCCCTGGAGAACCATCCGAAGATCCTAAAAGCCGAGAGATGCTCTCCCCCGACCGACAAGACGGCCACCACAAAACAAGTGCTCATAACGCACTACAGTCCGCCCTCCATCACCATAGACCCCAAAACCTTGCTTGACGCATTCAACGCTAGTTCCCAATCAGCCAAACGGTACCTGGTGCTACAAAAGAGGAACCACCATTCGCGGAGAAGAAAACACCAAAACAAACCCAAGTTAGCCTTCATCGACTACGACTAGGGTACAAGTGCACCTGGCAGACGATCGGAAATGTCGTCAGGGAATGCACCTACTGTCAGGAGCCAGCGGCCAACCCCACTGGAACACTGCGAAGTCACACAAAGTCTCCGAAACAAAATTCGAAACTTCCAAGAAGAACACACTTCACGAGCGGCCACTCTAACCCGAAAGGCCCAAACAAACCACATTCACCCACCACCCAGATAGCTTAGGAAGTATCCTCTCCCAGCAAGTGTGGACCCTGGTTAGGGGGGCGCGCCACTCCGAAACTGACCACGTCCAAGAGTGGGGGTTGGTGGTAAGCGTTCACTGACCAAGGGTCCGCTCACACTTGCAAACCTGCAGTATCCTTTCATATCTGCAAGTAGGACAACCTCCAATCCCAATTCCGGTCTGCCTGCTCCAACAGCTCCAGCCGGAACCACCAAACGGGCCGCCTACAGGCAAAGGCCCGTGTCGGACTACGGTCCGACAATCTCAACAACAACAACAAGCTTCTGATTGGATGGACATGGTTCATGGGAGGACCCAGAGTAGTCGATAAGGCAGAGAAAAGTTTAAACACCACAAAAAGGTCCGTATTTCTTACACAAAATTTACTGACTCTCTACAACTTAACTTATAATTATATATTTATGGAAAAAGTACCTATAATCCCCTAGTATTTTATGAAATTATGTTGAGAAGTCTTCGTTGTTGGATGTATTTTCGTCTGACAACAAACTAGAATATTTCGCAATACTTTCTGTGGAGAAGCAGAGTAAAAACAACTGAAGGAGCCACGTTTGATCTCCATTGCAATAATTAGCTGAGGTAACTGGTCTGGCTTTGTATGTTTAGAGCTAATCATTTTCTTTTTATTCAAAGGTCATGGAGGATGCTTCGTTTTCTCTCTTTCTCTTTCGCTCACTGTCTCAAGCTCCCTCTCTCTTTGTCTGTCTCACTATATCTCTTGTTCTCTCTCTCTATCTGTCTCTCTGTCTCTCTCACTATATCTCTTGTTTCCTCTGTCTCTCTCACTTCCTCTCATACACCTCTTCTGGGTAAAGACCATCTCAACCAACGACTAAGGGCGGACTCAAAGATACATTCACAATACAAGGACCTTCCACATGTTGAGACTTAAATCAATACGTCACCTAATGGATGTGAGACAATACCTTCCATAATTTAAAGTCATCTCCACCTTACACACCACTCCGCCACCCCACACCCCACTCCTCCACCCCACTCCCCACTCCTCCACCCCACTCCACCCCATAAAAATAAGCCAACCCATAAAACAGTTCATCTTTACCGAAATTAGTTGTTATTTTATTATTTGTGGTATAATCTTATCTCCCTTCAAGGACATAGAGATCGCTCATGACAGAAGAGGGTCCGTCACCAGGCACCCAGGTCCTCGATATCTCATGAGACTTGACCGACTAAGCGTTTAATCTTCACGTGGGTCTGTTTTATTCAGTCGCGTAGTATTTAATAGCTTATGGTCGTGTGTCACTTTGCTTTTTCTGACCGTGTTGTGGCTCCAGTGTACCGTAAATAAACCTCTGTGATGTGCTAAGGAACTGGATAATAATACTAATAATAAGGTTAATGATGTTTATAAATGATGTGAGCATTAGGATATTATTATTATTATTATTATTATTATTATTATTCTTATTATTATTATTGTTAATTTATGGATAATAGTGTTTGTAATTATTATACCTAGTAGTAGTAATAGTGCTGAAGGTTCATAATAATGCTTCAAATTACAATAAAATAAATAATACTATCAACAGGTGACCCCAATCTGACAGACTGCACTCGATGAAGGTACCAATTCACGGTAAGTTGGTGAACTATTTTATCAACCTATAAGCCTTAACCTTTGACCTATTGACACCCAGAACCATAATTAACTCTGTATTAATATTAGACACCACCTATTACCCTACTTACTCAGCCCATCAGAGTGAGAGAGAGTAAATCCATCATGTCTCCCCCATCAGTCTTGTGTTAAAAAATTCAATGCACTTCAGCAGAGGTTTTAGATGCGCATATTAAATTTGATATCAGTTCTATATCTGTCATATTTTCCTATAACCAACTCAATCTTGGCTGGCGTGTTGGCTAGTAGGGTGCGACAAACTCTCATATGAGTACGAGCCAAATGATGTTACGACTGGGTTATATTGCCGTCCTGTGTTGGGTCACTGGCTATGAGAGGGAGGGAGGGAGGGAGGGAGGGAGGGAGGGGTGGGTCATGTTATTGCGAGTGATGAAATAGATTGACGGATGATGAGGCAGATAGTTAAATTAATAGATAGATAGTTAGGTAAATTAATATACATAAACAGGTAGGGAGAGAGAGAGGGAGAGAGACGTACACAAGATGCATCATGACCAACTCTTTGGCACCAAAACTATCTCGGGTGACTAATACCGTCCCAGCAGTCTCAGGTTCCCCTTTCCCCTCACTTCTCTCCCCTCTCGTACTTCTCACCTTCTAGCTCAACCCTCCTCCCTTACTACCTTTCTCTCCCTTCCCTCTGGCACCGGCTAAGGCATCGTGCCAGTGCCAAGTGCTCTGGTATGGTGATCGATCTATTGGCAACCACTAGGAATGGGGACGGCTGCCGTTTATTTAATCCTCCTCCTCTAGTATCTCCTCTGATGAATCATAGGAAGACGACTCCAGCACTCACGGGAAATACTGCTCTAGGTTTCACACTAAGTTCCTTGTCAATACGTTGTACCTGTAGGCAGCGGTGACCGAGGTACGGGTATTGGGTGAAATAGCGTAGCCGGCTTATGAAATACTCCGAGAAAGCTTCACAAACAACCGGTCAAATCCAACGCCCCATTAAACCGTCAAAAGCAACCTGACAGGCATGTGACAGCTAGATAGCCCTTGGCTGTTGGTGTTGGCAAGGGGAAGCTGTGCTGGTCAGCTGGCTAAGGTAAACAGAGAGGACCAAAGGGTGGTGATTAGGGCCCGTCCCCCCACCCCCTCTCTCCCACCACCACCACCAACTGCCACCACCACGCCCGACCCATGGCATAGGATGGGGTGACTGGGAGAGGGTGGGGGGGGTGGGGGCGACTGGGGGTGCAGCCAGTTGTTGTGAAGTGTGTCCGACTCTTTTCATACTCGTTATTAGCCGTCCGTTGCACTCATTTATCCTCTACACTTGTCGTCATAGTTGTCGTTTTTCCTTGTTATTTTTTAATATCACGGTCGCTTATGTTTGTGTGTCGTGTGTGTGTGTGTGTCGTGTGTGTGTGTGTGTGTGTGTGTGTCGTGATGTCGTAGTTATATATGGCTTAAACACGAGATACAGAACAACGCAGAACACAGACATATAATGATTAGAATCTAACTAATTGACACGCACACAAGCACGCAACCGCACCCACACGCTGGTCCTCCTGAGAAAATATAATGTGTAGGCAACTGTAGCAAATTTTCACGTTGGTTAAGTCATCGGGGTGAGGGGGGTGAGGGAGGTTGGCGGGAGATGTAAAGTACCTCCCTGGGGTGAGGTAGTTAATGGACCCAGGGTGTGTCTTAGAAATTCAGCAACGTCTCCGGCAGCAGGAAGACGTGGTAGAGGGAGGTGGGGGAAGGGGAGAGAAGTGAGAAGGTGTTAGGACTTCGGAAATGTAGGAATGACGACAATTCAATAGGACCCTTGAAATGCGGCAACGTCTTTGGGATTTACGACGAGGAAAGAATGAAGAGAGATGTTGGGAAGTGACGGGGAGAAGGGGGGTAAGGTCACTCACTACGGCAGGGGGACCATCCACCATTTTCATTGACCTTACGAGATGAAAAAGGGACTAAAGGAAAAAAATCACTCGGCGCCAACACGAACAATCAACATTGTCAACATGAGCAATCGGAAGCGCCTGGTTGTTCTTTCCAATCCACAATGATTCGATAAAGTAACGATCGCCCGCCATTCCTTCCTTCCTTCTTCCGCCTTATATTAGTGATGGTGTCCCTTATGTGAAGGAACATAATACCTCCCTCCTCACATCTTCCTCCCTCCTCCTCCCTCCTCCCTCATCTTTTTTTTTTTTTTTTTTTTTTTTTTTTACAGCGTGTGTTCGGTGAGGCTGGTGTGTGTCTGTCCTCCGTGGTCTCACGTGACTGCGGTTGGATATACTAAGCTGGTGGGAGCAGGATTTTAACAGTGTGTTGGTGAATATTGGGCGTAACTCCTACCAGTGTTAACTAAGGCTCACCTCAAACTGTGTGGCAATAATTGAAAAATTTGCTGCTTGTATACCAATGACCTGTAGTGAGGCGTGGGTAGCAGGCACCCTGAGCCCCTCCGCCCTCGGCTAGGCCTACCTCACACGTTGTCGCTTACCACACATGTAGACCACTCCAGTAGTACCAGCACCTCTCCCCCCACACCTGATCAAGCAAGACTTTATCCCTACATTGTGTGTGATCATAGTGATTGTTGGTGATAGTGACCATTCCTGTTCCTTGTGTATAATTCCGAGCCTAATAAAGCTCCTTGCACCCCCCCCCCCCGGTGATAAACACTCAGCCCATTCACACAAGTCCCTGTTACCCGGATCCCGCTGGCCAACCTATCACCTCTCTGTCCCAATGTGTAAGACCTGGATTTCCCCTAAATTTAACTATGGCAGGAGTCGACGACGGGCGGCATTCTGCAGATGTTCCTGACAAAGGAAAAGGGAGGAGATGAAGACAGACATGAGGACACTGAAGCTGGCTTTAAGAAGGCTATGACGCTTCGGAAGAAACGCAAAATGAGGAAAAGCGGTTATGAAAGGACCCGGGGAAGGTAGCAGAGAACAGCCAATGGGTGCATCCCTACCATCGCCCCCCGGGCTAAATATATGCAACTTGCCTGTCCTGAGGATACAACTAATTGGATGAAGGTTAAGTGGTTGAGAAACCTGAATGAGGAATATTGCACGACTATGCTGAATGTTGTCATGCCAGGTAGCGCCCCTTGTTTCATCTATGTAGGCCGAGAGGAGACGGTTGCTATCCAACGCTTCATTGTTGGAAAGGTCGGCTCACTACATCTCATTAAGCGAGATGAACCTGTCCGATCCAAAAGAATGAAGGAATACCTTGTCACCCACTTCCCCAAGGGTATTTCCCCCAGTGAAGCCTTGTTACTTCTGGGCTTCCACAGAGCAAGAAGAATTTATAAGGATGATGCACCACATAATAGGATCGCCATTGTATGGAACAGGAGAGAACTACTTCCTAAGCAATGTTCAACGAGTATGGTGCCCCTAGTAATATCAGACGGTGGATTCCTCCCCCTGTGGTGTGCTACAACTGCTTCGGTGACAACCATGTGGCGAAGTACTGCCACAAGCCACCTGCAGTATCTGTGCAGGAATGCATAACATGAGGAGTTGCCCTACCAAGGAAGCTGCCTCTCCTGAGGGGGGAAAAGCAGGCCTTCCCACCCAGGAGGCAGTGTCCCAGGTGTGGGGGAGGAGGGTGTGACGGCCTGGCGTCCAGGTTGTTCCGGGAGGCCGCCTCCACCCACAACAGCGGTCACACTCAATGACGACAACGCCAACGCTGCCGGGTCGCTTTCACCACCTGAGTTTCCTTCGTTAGCCAACGCAGGGCAGGTTAAAGCCCTCGAAATAAGTGGACCAGTGAAGAATGGCAGTGATAGTGTCAGTGGAGCTTCTGCAGTAGCTGGAGCCACCTCTCATGATGGAGAAAACCTGTCTGATGTGAGTATGAGTGAGACCCATAATGATGTGAGTATGAGTGAGACCCATAATGATGTGAGTATGAGTGAGATTCATAATGATGTGAGTATGAGTGAGGCCCATAATGATGTGAGTATGAGAGACCCATAATGATGTGAGTATGAGTGAGGTTCATAATGATGTGAGTATGAGTGAGGCCCATAATGATGTGAGTATGAGTGAGACCCATAATGATGTGAGTATGAGTGAGGTTCATAATGATGTGTGTATGAGTGAGGCTTGAGGACATTCTTGTCGTTTATCCCAAATTTGCTAGCCCACACTGATTAGTCCTAAAATAGAATATGACTTCTACTGTACCGTATATGAACCACTGTCCTGCGTGGCAGTGAATAATGATATCACCCACATGACTCTGATCCTACATATACTGCTAATGAATATGATGTATTTCTTTGTGTATGAACCTCTGTCCTGTGTGGCAGTGAGACGTGATACCACCCTCAGTGTCAAGACCTGACTGATTTACTCAGAATAGGCAAACTGTACTACAAGCTTTGTCAATAAATTTGTTAACCGTAAAAACCTCTCTTCTCTAACCTCTCCCTCCTCCAGCCCCTCCTTCCCCCAACTCTTCCTATTAATCTTTCTATGTGTTTTTGCCTACCACACTCCTCCTCCTTCTTTTCTCTCTCCCACACTACACCTCTTACGTCCTCTCCCCACCTCACACACTCTGTCCCTAACACCCATCTAGCTCTCTCTCTGACCTCTCTCTTATGTCATCTCACCTGCTTGACGGGAGAAATATTTCCCCAGCGACCATCACTTGCAGAGTTAGAGACCCATCCCCCGTCTAAGGCACTCGTGTCAAAGTCCAACACCTGTCACACTCTCCTCTCGTAACTCGTGCCGCCTCTCATACTAGTCCTCTTCATCCTTCTCCCTCCTTACCCCTCTTCCTCCTCCCCTCCTTTTCTTCCTACCCACTCTTCCTCCCCGCCTTCTCTTCCTACCCACACTTCCTCTTCTTCCCCTCGTTCTCTTCCTCCTCCTGCTCTCCCTTCCTTTTGCTCCCCTCCTTCCTCCTCCTCTTCCGCTCTTCTCCTTCCTCCTCATCCACCTTCTCTTCCCCCCCACTCCCACCCCCTTCTCCCACCTTCTCCGTCAGGCATCTCCATGAATTTTACACCCAATACCCATCCATTTACCGTGTTTAATTCACAAACAACGGTACAAACACAAGCTACAGCCGCAGGTATCTATATAATTACAGGTACAGTTCCGTTCAGAAGATCGTGGTACATTGGCGGTGAAGTGTGCATGGTCTGTTGTACCCTTGCCGAACCCTCCCACCAACACACATAGTGGAACTGGCAACGGAGCAGAGTGAGTCGAACGAATACTCATCCAAAAAGAGATTGAGGGGATATTAATGTGAATATCGGCCAACGTTACTGCTGGTGGGTGATGATGATGTGTTAATATCTTGTTTACGAGAGCAGAAATCTATAGTGATAGGAGTATCCATTAGAATATCAGAATACATTAGGGAAATTAGTTTCGAATGAGCAATCGCCTTAAGATGATTAAGGGCAACAGTACCACAAAAACGATTAATGACAACAATCGCCTTACATATTATTAATGGCAGCAGTGGGGCGAAAACGAAAAATGGCAACACGGCCTTACGTGGGATTAACGGTAGCAGTGGGGCGAAAACGACAAATGGTAATAATCGTCGTATGTATGATTAATGGCAGCATTACGGCGAAAATGGTTAATGCAACAATCGCCTTATGTATGATTACGGGCAACAGTACGACGAAAACGATTAACGGCAGCAATACGACGAAAAAATCAATGGCAATAATCGCCTTAAGTATGGAGGCTGTCTCGTATGGCCACCGGGTTGGTTAGGGGGGTTGCCTCGGCCTCCGCGATTATTGTAGCGTCATCTGCCGGAGTGGTCCTCCGAGGGGCTCCTGCTCTCCCTACTAACACACCCATATTCAGAATGATTTTGACGTTCTATGTTACCTAAACTGTAAATTACATTTCAAATATAAACAGTTAGAAATTATATGCCAGCTTCCATAACTCTACTGCATAATACACAATAGTTCAATATGAAAAGAAGGTTACAGCAGTGGTTATTATTCCCAGATAGATCACCAATTTCAATAATATAAAAATTTAGCCTTACCCATACATAACTACCCACAAATAGTGATGCTGAATTTGGCTGTTAATAAACTTAGGTTAGGATTCCTCTATCTACCTATATAAATATTAATATGAAGTTCCGTGGTCGAGCTTTTCCGAATCTTTACCTAAGTCGTTAAGGTTACCGCTCTCCTCCCACCTTCTTATCAACTTCATCGCAGTTGTGGGGGACAGGCCATCTCCATGTCTATACTCAGTATGGAGAGACCATTATCACGGAGAGTTATAATGAGACCTCTGAGCGCTAATATCTCGTCTCTCCGATTCATGTTGGCTTGGTGGAACTTCTGATCACTCTCATCAGCGGCAAATAACACCACCACCTCGGTGAAACACACACACACACACACACACACACACACACACACACACACACACACACACACACACACACACACACACACACACACACACACACACACACACACACACACACACACACACACACACACACACACACACACACACACACACTAATACTACTGCTACTATTTTGTTGTCAATCAGAATCGAGTATGATGATCATCCAGCTATGATACAATGATATGAAGTATTTGGGATGTCACCTAGGTTAGTGAGTTTTGAGGTGACTAAAGAGACCGATACAGGACCCACAGCGTCGTTCACATTCGTTGCACATGTGGAGGGCTCCATCTACTGTGGCAGCGTCTTTCCAACGTTGGGACTTGTCTGCCTCGGTTTTCAGTCGGACTAACTCGAAAGTACTGACACCCTCTCGTGGGGTGCTCCTCCAAGCGTTACGATGTGGAGTAATCGTCTCCCAGTTGAGAGGGTCTATTTGGATTTGGCAATTTTCAGATTTGTATTAAGACTATCCTTATACCTTTTCAATTTCCCGCCGGCGTTACGTTTAATATTAGTTAGGTGACTGTAAAGTAGCTGTTTTGGCAGTCTACTGTCGTCCATGCGGGTAACCTGGCCAGTCCAACGTAGTTTTTCATGGATAATGGTAGCCTCGATGCTCCTACAGTTGGTGTCAGCAAGAGTACTGGCATTTGTGTTATAAATTTTTTTTACCAGCTATAAATCAATTATATATTAACTTTATACATCGATGCCAGATATAGCGAAATTTCGAGGTAATTTTGACCCAAACTTTACATGTTTAGGGGAAATCATATCTACATAAATGTGATAATAAATAATTCTTATATTTTTTTTATTTGTATCTATGTTAATGCAAAAATTTATGCTATTTTAATATTTTTCTTTATTTATCATTCTTATCATCCTCCACGTCTTTAACGTTTCATTTCTATTTATCATTCATTAGTTATCATCCTTACCTCTTTATCTATTCATTCCTCCTCGTTTCTATCATCCCTGACGTCTTTTTTTTTACCATTTCCTCGTCTCCATTTATCGTCTTTATCTTTAAATCTATCCTTACGATTTTTACCATTATTACCAATTTTATCGTCTGTTTCCACCATTTTCTATTCATCAATTATCATCTTTAAATTTATTCATACGATTTTTACCATTTTAACATATATTAACACCTCTTATTCATCAGTTATCATTATCAATCAAAACTTTCACCCAACATTCAATCTGGGTCCCACGTTCATCAGGAAAATCATTCGTCCTTCCTCGTGCCCACTGATTTCTGAAATGATACTGAAGCTATTTCTCGTTCAGCCCTGCCTGCCTGCCTGCCCCTTTATTCCTGTCCCTTAGTTTTCAAAGCTTATCAGGCCCTTAGCCCTCTTCTATTCCGTGGTCCCTCACTATGACTCCCTGATAGTCTGTCTCTGTCTGTGTGTATCTCTGTCTCTCTGTGTTTCTTTATGTTTATTTATGTGACTGTCTTTCTCTCTCTCTCTCTGTTTGTCCCTGTCTTACATATTTTGTTGTTTCAGCCTCCTTGTGTGAGTTTTCCTCTCTCTCTCTCTCTCTCTCTCTCTCTCTCTCTCATCACTTGGGCCTGCCTCCCTCAAACACCACCCTCTCTACATCAACTCCTACCCCCTCATCCACCCTTGCTTTACCATAAAACACCTAAACCTCAGGGGATGCAGTACATTTCATGCCTAGCTGAATACGGACTCCCTCCTCTTTCAGCTCCAATACTCTGGAGATTACACACTCGGTCAAAAAAAAACTCTCTCTCTCTCTCTCTCTCTCTCTCTCTCTCTTGGAAGTATATAAGGTAGAAAGTTGTAGTAATATGATTCAGTTCTCGTGCAGGATTATGGTAATGTGGTGTAGTGATCTGTTAGGGGTCTGTTGGGATATGTTATGTGG
Source organism: Homarus americanus (assembly GCF_018991925.1). Taxonomy (NCBI): domain Eukaryota; kingdom Metazoa; phylum Arthropoda; class Malacostraca; order Decapoda; family Nephropidae; genus Homarus; species Homarus americanus. The sequence continues at coordinate 2,502,609 of NW_024731852.1, forward strand.
TGCACTGGTGTGGTATGTGGTGATGTGCCGAGTTATGTGATGTGGCGTGTTATGTGGTGTAGTGCTGTGTTATGTGATGTAGTGCTGTGTTATGTGGTGATGTGCTGTGTTATGTGGTGTACTGCTGTGTTATGTGATGTGGTGCTATGATATGTTGGAGATGTGCTGTGTCATGTGGTGATGTGCTGTGTTATGTGATGTAGTGCTGTGTTATGTGATGTAGTGCTGTGTTATGTGGTGATGTGCTGTGTTATGTGGTGATGTGCTGTGTTGTGGACTGTGTTGCTGTCTTAAATAATAGGAGGCAATAGAGTAAGATGCACTAAGTTAATGAAAAATAATGTACTGCACTGGAATGAAATGGAATAGTGTGGAATGCAATGAATAGTAACGTAATGAAGTAAAATCCAGTGGAGTGATATGGCCATGTAATGTATGTAATGTAATGAGACAGAATGTAATGCGGGGAAGGCTGTACCTCTATGTAACATTCCCTTCACCAACTCTCCCCCTCCCCAATACTGTACAGGTAAGGCACGCAATTCGTTACCTGAAGCTTGACAGTCTCTGGGGTCCATCAAGGCCTGGCTGCCACCTGACGCTCTGAATTGGGGTATAACCTAACCTAACCTTCTCGGGTGGACTGCATATACCTGCACTCTATCTAATGTATTTTTCACAAAATATATTTCTTCTTCCTCAAAGTCGTTGTGTAGAATGGATAGCGGGGTTAAAGGTGACGACTCTTCTATAAACTATTACAAGAATTCTGGTCTTTACTTTATTTAGCCCTGTTAGCTTCTTATAGAGAGAGAGAGAGAGAGAGAGAGAAGGACTAGTTGGGGGAAAAGTGATAGATAGTTATGGAGTATTGGTGAGATTCTGGTAATGGTCACAAAAGTCTCTAAGACTAAATGTGTCTGTGGGGTAATTAATGGTTCGAGGGAAGACGGGAACTCGATAAAGTCTCAGGACAATAAAATACGCAGCTGCCTCTTCTCTGCACCAAATTGAAGAGCAAACTTACCTATGCTTTTAGTGTCATAAGATATAGTGTTATAATATATACCCATAAGATATATAAAAAATTTGAATTATTTTTACTGAATATTCATATCCGTATATAATCTATATTGTTGGGTTATGTTATATTATATGACATGTTGTTATGATTCTGTTCCCCTATGATGTATAAGCACTGTGAATAACAAGCACAATAGCGAATAAGAGGAATGTAATGGTATGTAATGGTAGTTTAATGGAATGGAGTCTAATGAAAGGAAATGTAATGGAATTTAATGTCGTGTAGTCTACTGTAATGGACTAGCATGTTATGTAATGAGTTGCAGTGGAATAAAATGTAATGAAATGTATTAAAATGGAATGTAATGGTAATAGAGTACAGTAGAGTTCTATTAAATGAAATAATAGAACAGACTGTAGTGAAATGGGGGTTAGGGTAATGGGGGGCGAGTAACAGACTGAGACATGTAACGGAGTGTAGTTTAACGGGCTGTATCGTTATGGGAATGGGAGTTAAGTGTAATTGGGTGTACTGTGCTGTAGCTTACTGTACTACACTGTATTCTGTGGTGAGGAGGGAAGCTAGCTTTATTACTTTTAAATATATATAAAGTTTTGTAGTGTGGTATAATGAGGCCAAGATCTTAGGAATAACAATTGTCAGGGGGAATAGCTCTAATAAAATAAATAAAACAGAGGGAAAATAAACGGTTAAAAGGAAGGAAAATAAACAACAATATGCGAGGGAAATGAACAGTAAAACAAGGATAAATACAGACATCCCCTCACACACACACACAGGCGTTTCCTTCACAATAAAAACACACATTCAAAACACTGTTCACCGCCATACCATCACCACCTACTCAGCTTATCCCTGGTAAGTAGAGGTAATTTAAAGATCTCACACACACACACACACACACACACACACACACACACACACACACACACACACACACACACACACATCATGACTGAGTATAATGTACCGTCACTAATACCTTAAGGAGTTCTCAGATTCAAGAGCTTTGGATTTAAGAGTTTGGTAGGTTTAAAATTTTCTCCTAACTAGAGGTGTAAGGACGGCTCTACTATTACCACTACCACTACTACTGCTACTATTACTACTACTAATAATAAAACCGCTACTCCTGCTCTCATCTCAGCTAATATCTTTTATCTCCTCAGGGGTTCATTTACATTTTCTGGTTTTAATAGTTTTTATTACTGTCGCTTCTATTAATACGAGAAATTTTATGCTAAATCCCGGGATGAATTTTCACAGTACATTGTAATCAGCACAAGGTGTATAGGAACCAATCACAATGGGTACCAGTTGTAATTGGTCCCCTAGTAATAATTGGGCCCAGTCCTAATGGTTGGGGTCTATTACGACAGGAGACAATGAGGACTTGGACTCATATAACCAGCAGCCAATCAAACCATTCCAGTAGTTTTGTATATTTTTCTACCTTTCCTCTGTTTTCCGTAACCGGGAACCATGACTGTGCCAAGTGAAGAAAGTTGGAAACATACCACGAACAGGATCACATTACAGCCTGTTTTCCAGACCCACTCCAGGCCAAACCAAATCTGACCCAACCTACCAGAGGATCGTTAAAATACCTCAAGGTTTGGGTAAGTCGGGTCTGTTCGTGTCGTATAAATATAAACAAAGCGATTTAAAGGGTCGTGTTCGTGGTACTTTTCCCAACACGGTATGGTCCTGCGTGGCTGCGTGACACGGGAGGATATCAATGTCTATTTGTTTAGTGTTAGACGGTCTGGCGCATGGCTTTATTGTCTCATATTTTTCACTGTGTGTGTGTGTGTGTGTGTGCGTGTATGTGTGCGTGTATGCGTGTGTGTGTATGTATGCGTGCGTGCGTGCGTAAATCCAGTACAGAAAGAAAGGTTAAGGCAACACGAGATATTAATTCAAAAGACAACAGACGATGGACACATTTACTCAGTAACATAAATATCCACAAGAATATGACTATCTTATCTCCTATCAGTATTAATTACGTTCTTCCACGTGACAATGAAAACAAAATGAAGGTCAACCTGGACATTTTTGGACATTTTTTATTATTTATTTATTTATTTTGTTAACTGTGAACGTTTAAGGTGACCCTAAAACTATTCACCTGGATTGAAAAGATCTCTTAAACACAGGTGAAATTTTATACATTATTTTCAGTCACTAAAGAATAAATAAACAACAATCTCGGGTGACCTCTGAACCGTAACTGATCTCTAAGGGTAAAAATTGTTCCCTGAAATTAAATAACAACTTCAGATATAAGAAACGTGGATAAAATGATGAGTCGAGCGGAGATATGAACGATTTCGTTAAATGTTTCATGGAAGTTTTCAATTGCCCGAGACAGTTTGAACTTTTAAGCAGTCACGTGGAGAGACAGTTCAGGGAAACTTCAATATAATATCTAGTCAAGGTTACAGTATTTTGACGTTACAATTTTACGTTTTAGTGCTACAATATCTATAATTATTCAATATAATCAGTATTCCCTATAATGTGAAAGACTAATATATTTCAGAGTAACGGTGATACTATTGTGGCGTACTGAGAGAGCGTTAGCTTAGTAAGACTGGTAACTCTGTGTTATTGGTTATTGGTTAATAACTACTGCTGTGTCTCAGCTCAAGGCTGTGCTCGGTATAACCCTCACAACACCGGCTGACTGTGCTGTGGACGACACATTAATGTTTTGGCAAATTTCTCGACTCTTTCTTTCTTAAGTCGTATATAAAGAACTTTTTTCTTAGTTTTTTTTCTGGAAAGTCTTGGAGGAAAAAATGAATCCTTAATTTTTGCCTTCACGTTTCTTAAGGATTATTGACAAAAATTATCTTACTTACTGGTGTATTTTTTACTCTATTCGGGAAAGTGATGATAGAAATATAATTCCTTAACCAATACCTTCACATTTCTCAGAGATAGAGTCCAGCCACTCGTCTTAAGAACAGCCAAAAGGTAACCACTTGAGCCCTTTACCGTCTCCTCACCTAAATATCATAAATCCCTGCAAGGTAAAAATTAAGTAAGGTAAAATCCCATTAAAATCTACAATAAAAAAAATTAAATAAAAATAAATAATGATTACCTATTCTAATTTACCGAGATCAGAGAGTCATTCACTATCCCAACGATATAAATTCCTTCAGATATCACAATAACGATAAAACTGCTCTTCCTTTATGAATCTATCCACGTTGAAGGGCAAGTAAGTCAATCTCTTAGCCACGAGCATCCTTCATACCACCGACACCCTCCCCACCCTCACACTCTCCTAACTCCTTAACAATATCATCAAGGTTCACTTATTCTGTCATCTATAACAAAGGGGTTCTGTAAGAGGATCCGATTGTAATAATGTTGGGGTTAGATCCTGTATTGTGATGTTATATAAAGGAATGAATGACTGTATGGATAGGGTCATTTGGTGTAAAAATGTGAAGAGGATGATAGAAGAGATTGTTGATAATAATGGTGGAAATAACTAATAGAAAAAAGTAACAATAGAAGAAATCAATATAATAATAGAATAATATAAATAAACAAACCATTGGTCCTATATATGACACAAACAAAAGCAGAAACAAAAGCAAGCGATGAATTAGAACTGATTACTTACATAAAAAACTCAAAATATAGATATCCTCGTAAATAAAAAAAAAACTCAATTACTCTCCTATATTTTATCTGTTATAAAACTTACTCTAAGACCATAACCCGTAAGCATAAAACAGGATTGAAAACCTTATCTCGTGAGTTGATATCCTCTTTCATCTTAAACTACCTTCAAATTCTCATGATTAATTGTTCAGTAATAAAAAAAAATTATCATTAAAAGTTTCTCTTCAATTAAATGTTTAGTGTCATTCACCTACACATTATCTTATCGACTCGGCCCAGAGAGACTTCAATTTTTCGTAGTTATTTTAAGAGCACACCTGTTAAGAGCACACCTGTTAAGAGCTCACCTGTTAAGAGCTCACCTGTTAAGAGCTCACCTGTTAAGAGCTCACCTGTTAAGAGCACACCTGTTAAGAGCACACCTGTTAAGAGCACACATGTTAAGAGCACACATGTTAAGAGCACACCTGTTAAGAGCACACCTGTTAAGAGCACACCTGTTAAGAGTACGCCTGTTATTACGAGCACACCTGTTATGAGCACACCTGTTATTACGAGCACACCTGTTATTACGAGCACACCTGTTATTACGAGCACACCTGTTATTAACATATACCATGAGCGAAGAAGAGACTGATAACAGGCATAACTGAATTACTCATAAGGGGGGAGGGAGAATTATGGGATATGTTCGGGGATATATCACGTGTTCGACCTTAGTAATCGCCAACATGAGTAATCTAAAGTTATTCTCAGTGTTTTAAATTTTAACTTTTGGTTTCTTGTATTTCTTTATTTTATTTTCTGGTTTTTTTTTTTTACTTTCTAGGTTCCTTCAATACCTCGAGAGAAGTAATCTACCTCTATGATTTTTCCTCACCTCTCCTCCTGGCAACCTTTTCCTCCCAAAGCCTCCCAAAGCCTCCCTTTGGTCTCTCTCCTCTGTGATTCTCTCTTCCTAATTTTTTTCCTCAAACACTCACTCTTCTCTCCCTTCCATTCTCTTTCTACTCTTTATTTCTTCATTTATTCCTCCTGCGTTATCTATTTACTTTTATTCGATATTTTTTAGTTTATCACCCCTATGTATTGTGGGGGTCCGTTCTTGTTGCTGTCCGTATTTCTGTGTATCCGTTCTTGCCTGTGAGAGTTCTGGCCTCAATAACACGAAAAAATAACAGTTATATTGTGTGGCTATATCACAACATACTCTAAGATGAATTCAGTGGGGTGGGGTGGGGTGGGGTGTGTGTCGCGTGTTGTGTTGTGTTGTGTTGTAAGATCGGCCCAAATATAGAAAAAGGCCTCATGGTTGTATTGTACATGACATTTTCTTTGTTTTTCTACCTCTTCTCTATCTCCGTTTTTTCCACTTATTATTTATCTAGCAATTCAGACTTTCTTCTCTTTTTCCTTTCTCCCCTCTCACTCTCTCTACCCACCGTTTTGCCTATTATTTGCTCTCCCGCACTCTCCCCTACTCTCCACCCTCTCCCTGGCTCACGTGAGCTAACAGCCTTGCCAAAAATTTGTCAGTGTTACCAGCACTAACTCTTGACATTCTCGTTAATTTTGCCTCTCGAAATATGAGGAAAAATGTAACCAACACAAACATTTTATTTAATTTTTTTTAAATATCAGACTTGTTTAATTTAATTTAGTATTTCTAAGAGATGATAGATAATTTCTTACGAGGTGTGTGTGTGTGAGTGTGTGTGTGTGCAGCCACACACAGGGTGGTGAAATGCGTCTAGAGTGGCAGCATTATGTTAGTGTTAAGGTGCAAGCACTGCCAGTACACAGCCTCCTCACCATCAAGACTCCTCCTGTGCCTTCTCGTGGCAACACACGGTAACTGGGTGCCTCGTGGTCCCAAGCTAGACCAGCAGGGGATCTCAGAGTAGTAGTGGGTCCCAGAGGGATGGCGCATAGACCCACTGGCATGTGGACACGTCCTAGCGCCTACCAACCATCGCCCCGTTGCCTTGCGGATTAAACTTGGCAGCTATAAGGCTACGGGAGTAAACCCCGAACGAAAAATCTGCGGTGGAGCCCCGCATCAGGCAGACATGCTTACAGAGCTCCAACAAGACCCCGATGGCGGTGTAGGCGGAAGAGGTGACCACCATGGGAACCTAACGACTACACCGGCGGATGAAGGCCATGCCTAATGAACAGGGTACTAAGGCGAAACCCAACAAACTGAGCTATCGGCAGTCAATTGCGACTCTCCCTCACCCCAGTCATTGAAACACTTGCACCACTGGATCAGGAAAATGGAGAGCCAAGATGTGTAGTTGCAGCCTGCGCTCCTCCCTCACCACATAAATCCAGTTCATCATACTTCTCATCATCATCAAAACCCCTATACCTCCAAAAGGCCTATGGCGACGGACGAGTGGCAACGGGGACAGGCAGAGATGACTGCCGAGAGTCTTTAGTCACAACTCTGCACGTGGGCGGCACAGATAAGATGGTCGTTTATGCACTGGGATCTAGGAAGCAGTGCAATCTGGTCCTGTCTGTGCGACTAAGCAGCCCTTTCGGGGAGCCACTCTGCTCACCCAACACGGGGAGGGGGCGAGAAAAGGTGCCCTAAACATAGCCTGCCTAAAAACCCAACTTGACTGGGCAACTGCACACAGTAAGGTCATCCTTATGCAGTCGAAAACACAACCAATATCACAGATCCAAACAAAAACAAACCACACAACCACTTATGGTCGCTGCATGGAATGTCAGGACCCTTCTGGATACTGGGACAAATGCACATCCTGAAAGAAAAACTACCCTTGTGGCAAAAGAACTGGCTAGCTATAACAGATGAGGGCAAACTCGCAGAACAGGGGTCTGGCTACACGTTCTTCTGGAAGGATAAGCCTGCTGCAGAGAGAAACCATATTTATGGAGTTGGCTTTGCCATCCGCCAACGCTTCCTACACAGTCTAACTGAAATGTCTATTGGGATCAACAAGTGCCTCATGACGCTTCGAATCCCAGAGAATCACTCATGTCATGCCTTCTTCATCAGTGCATACGCCCCAACACTGGATGCAGATAACATCAAGGAGGCCTTTTAAGCCGACCTTGACAGAGTGCTAACCTCTATCCCCAGAGAAGGCAAGGTTGTGCTCCTTGGCGACTTTAATGCCAGAGTTGACAGAGATGCTAGCATTTGGCAGGGAACCATAGGGAGAAATGGACTTGGCAAGTGTAATCCCAACGGCCTACTCCTCCTCAGCAGGTGTACTGCACACAACCTCACTATCACAAATACCTTGTTTAGGCAAGCCGACAAATTCAAGGATTTGTGGCAACACCCACGATCCAAACACTGGCATCTCATTAACTACATCATTGTCAGAGAAAGAGATCGTCGAGATGTCCTCATCACCAGTGCCATGCGTGGTTCAGACCACTGTGACACTGATCATCGGCTTGCCAGAGCCAAGCTCTCGCTTCACGTTGCCCCAAAACGGCGAAGGCAGCAAGCCTCCAGAAGAGGTTTTAATACTAACCGTCTGGAGGATCCAGTGGTAGCACATGCTTTCAGGGAGCAGCTCGAACATTGGCTTATAAGCAACCCAACAGCAAACAATGTGAATCCCAGTGCCGAATGGGATACTCTTAATACTGTTATGACAAAAACCTGCAGAGAGACCCTCGGCCAGATCAAAAGAGTACACCAGGATTAGTTTGATGAAAATGACCCGGCAATCAATGTACTCATCGATGATAAACGTGCTACTTTTACTGACTGGCAGAACAACCCTCAGTCTCGGACCAAAGCTGATGCCTTCCACAAGAAGAAAGCGGCAGCCCAGCGGGAACTTCGCAATCTAAAGAACGACTGCCTTAAAAATAAAGTATGTGAAGCACAAAAACTTGCAGATCAGCACAAGATGCACGAATTTTTCATTTCCAATGAAACACTTTATGGGCCAGTCACTCGTGGCGCAGTTCCCCTCCGCTCATCTGACGGTAAACTCATAATTAAAGACGATGAAGGCCTCTTTCAGAGCTGGAAAGATCACTACCATTCACTGCTCAACCAAAACACCGATGTGGATCTCCTGACTACCCAGCAGGTCCCTCAGCATCCTTAGCTGATCCAGTCCTGCCATCAAATAGATGAAAAATAACAAAGCATCAGGGCCTGATGGAATCCCTGTTTAGGTGTATAAAGCGGGAGGACCTCTGCTTACCAGCCGTCTCCACTCTCTCCTGGAGAATATATGGGAAAAGGAGGAAATTCCCCAAGCTCTTGAAGACGCCTCCATTGTCAATATTTATAAGAATACGGGAGACCGGTCAGACTGTGGCAACTACCGTGGGATCTCGCTGCTCTCCGTAGCTCTCAAGATTATCGCCTGAGTTCTTCTAAACAGACTTCTTCCTGAGGCGGAAAACTTCCTCCCAGAATCTCAATGTGGTTTTAGACCATCACGTGGCATGACTGACATGATCTTTGCTGCCCGCCAGATACAGGAAAAGTGCAGAGAACAGCGTCGTGACCTGTACATGGCTTTCATCGACTTGACCAAAGCCTTCGACTCGGTCAACAGGGAAGCCCTCTGGTGGGCCGCTCAGCCGTTTTGGCTGCCCACCAAAATTCACTGCCATTGTGAGGTAACTCCACGATGGCATGAACAGAAGTGTCCTGCACAACGGCAAGGGCAATAAAGTCGTAAATCTAGGAATATTACCCAAGCTAGGGGACTCTTACTGACCCGAGTGAAGTACCGGTGATGGAGGTAAGGTATGAATGAGAGTGAAAGACGCGTTGAATAAACCATATTCTACACGAGGTGGCTGAATGGGGTTATTGAAACATGTTAAAAGTAAGATACAAATTTAACCTCAATGACGTAATCAATTATTAACTGATAGGATGTAAGATTCAAGATTCATTTGTAAATTTTTGGGTATGAACTCCACGAAGCAGGATTGAACAAAGGCTATTGTTATTAAGTTATGAGAACAGATGAAGAATATTTCCACTGGCAACACAAGGGAGCTGGAAGGTAATGTTGACACTCTCTCGTTTATTCCTTTTCATTTCTGTTTATCAACTTTTTATTTGACGACTCAGTTCCTTATACTCTGGTAAATAATGTCCCTGTGGATTTAAGTTATTCTAGAAAAAGGAACAGATTTAACTAGATTTAACTCATAACTAATAAAACATTTCAAAAGACATCAGCTCGTAAGAAAAAAAATATAGGTGAATCTGAATAAAATAACAAGTCAGTATTGTCCTCCCCCATCAGTCCTCCTCCCATGAATTACACAGGAACACCAAACTTCATCAAATTTATCTGGGTTATCCTTGAAGTACGAGGGTGACTTATTGATTCTATAGTTAAGGATAGACTTTCCCTTCGAGTAGTTCCATTTATCACAGGGAAGTACTAATTGACTGCTTCTATTGACAAAACCTATCGGACCAGCTACAATTTTCAGACTTTTGAAAGGTTTAATTCGAATGTAGGGATGTCTGTATGTCCGTCCCATGTGGTGTAGTGAAGAAGTATATATACGTCCTAAGTTGTGAAGTATTAAAGATAAAATAGAAACAAAAGGAAATGAATTGAGCTTATGATAGGTTTACAGTATGTGGTGGTATAGTTATTAGTTGACAATTATTACGTTGTTTAAGGTTATTAGTACGGATATGTGTGTGTGTGTGTGTGTGTGTGTGTGTGTGTGTGTGTGTGTGTGTGTTTATTTTGTAGTTTACCTGCCGATTAAATAAACAAGTACTATTTTTTCATTGTTTATCACACTCTATATATATTCCCGGAAACTCTCAAAGAAAAAGAAAATCAGATAAAGAATATGTGAAGACACTAGAGAATAAAGGGGGAAGGGGGAAGGGGGAGGAGGGGGGGGAGAGGGTAACATGGTTGTTGTAAGAGCTCGCGTTGCCATTGGTTACGCCAGCTGGGAGGGTTCGGTGTCTGGCCAATAGGAACCTCTGAAACACGAACCCAAGTCGCTTGCTTCGCTTCGTTTGAGAGAGTCTTCGGTAGTGGATATTATGTTACCCCCCGCGCCCCCTGTTTGTTACCGCCTTGTTCCTCACCTGTGTGCATGTTGACCTGTTTGTTTGTTTGTGTATCGTCATATTGATTACTTGGTTTGTGTTGTTTGTGTTTTTTGTGTAGTGGTTGCGTTCTTGTGTGTGTGTGTGTGTTGTAGATCATAGCTGAGGAGGAAAACTGACAGAAATGATAGAAAGAAAGAGAGAAAGTAGAGCAGATGTAAGGAGAGAGAGAGAGATTCAGGGTAAAGATGGCAGTATTATCTACAAGTGTGTGTCGCCGCTTTAGTTAACTACCCGGGGAAGCTGTGAAACTTGTGGCCTGAATTTAAAGTGTTGCTTAAGAGGAACATGTAGAGAAAATACCATAAGAATATTTTGTTTTATTTTCTTACGTGTAGATTCTACAAAATTATTCATGAATTTTTAGAATGGTAAGTTTAAAGAAAGTTATCATAAAAATAAAATATCTGGTTTTTTGTAATTTCGATATTTATTTTACAGTTACAGTAATTTATTTTACTTTGTAGCTTCGGCAATAAAACTAAAGAATATTTTTATTTTTTATCCCTGACAAAAAATATAATAAACTTTTCTTTTCATATCGTAGCTTTGAAAAATAATGTGATTACAGATCGCTTTTACAAGTTATGAAAATAAATATTCATTCGTTAGAAGAGATTAGTATTAATTAAAAGTATAAGAAAGCTTGAAAAATTTAGTTTTACCTTTGGGGCAAAAATTATTATATGTTACTTCAACTGAACCATATTATAAAAATTACTGAAACTTTGTTCAACTAGACGCCTTGTAAATCTCCAAACATGACAGATGAAAAAAAGAACTAAAACATATGAACACCTCAGCTAGGGGAAGGGGAAGGAGGGACCCATAACATAATGGTATTTGGTTACGTTCTAGAAAGAAAAAACAACAATATATAATCTCGTTCAAAAGTCCCAAGAACGAACGAACGAACGAACGAACGAACGAACACACACACACACACACACACACACACACACACACACACTCGGTTATTTTACAAGACACAGGTAAATATTCTCTTCCCTTTGAACTCTGGTCGTAACTAGAAGGCTACCGTCTGGAGTGTCCCCCAGGATACATTACGGTACATTAGTCTCTCTCACCGTCCTAAGTAGGAGTCCTATCCTCCACATTCCCATCCACCCCCCCTACCCCCCACACACTCCTCCCTGCTCCTTATTGCTACTTAATGCTATTATCCCAAGTTAATTGAGTCCTCGTGGGAGTTAATTCTCAGGTGAGCAGAGAAATTTCCTCTTCAGGTAAATACGAGGGAGAGAGTTAAATTTTCGAAAATGTTCCCCACAAATTTGTGTAGTCAGAAAGGATAAATACTGAAATTAAGGCAAAAATTCAGTTTACCTGAGACTCAAGGATTACCTTCAGTTTTGAGTAGCACCTCGACCAACTGTATAGGTGTATAAACAGACAGATAGATAGATATTTAGACAGAAAGATCGAGGTAGTTCAACAAACAGTCGGTAAACTAAGTTACAGAAAATAGGTTAGGTAATACAAGATGGGTTAGGATACATAAGCTGGGGTTTCATTTATAATCTTAAGTTCGGTTAGAAAATATAGTGTATAGGCCTAACATAAAAAATAGTGTATAGGCCTAACATAAATTTAAGATACTCTACCTCAGCTTAAATCGGTATAGTATGTGCGGGAAGAAAAAAAATACACTAACGACCAATCCAGGCACGCGAGGCCCACATACGCGTGGATTCTACCCAATAGGCGTCTGGGCTAGGCTATAGCAGCCAACTCACCTGCGAGGGTACACCGCTGGGAGACTGAATGAGAGTACTCTGAGCTCCACGTAAATGTGCTTAGGATATAATCATAATCAATTGTCCGGATATTGTTCTCAGAGGGGTTGTGTTATTGTAATTAAGCGATTATATCATCCCATCCAGCGGTAAGTTGTAGGTAATTAGTTGTGTAGTTATACCTGGAGGGTTGTGTTACCTTACTCGCGTCTTGTTACTTAAGTTATTATGCGTTTATGTAGTTAGGTTATCACAGTTAGGTGGGTGAATTACTTTGGTTTGTTATTGTGTAAGTGGATTACTATTGTGGACGTATTTGGGTAATTTTCTTTACCAAACTCAAGTGGTACAACTTACGGTTTTTTTCCCGTTGTACTTAAGTGGTTATGTTATATATCTGAAGTGGTAGGGTTATCTTATTTAAATGGTTAGGTCTTCTTATATATATACATATATATATATATATATATATATATATATATATATATATATATATATATATATATATATATATATATATATATATATATATATATATAATGTTCCTAAACACAATTACACAATAATTCATACATGGAATATCTATTACGAGATGAATTAAACCTTGCTAATCATAGCTTGATGAATTGCATTCAATTATCATGGAACTAAATCATTTACGTTGACCTGCAAAAACAACCTTTGTATAGAGGTAATATAAACTCATTTTGAATGCCGTCCACAGTCTCATATTTATACATTTTAAAGTTTAAATGGAGGCCGTATATCTGGCTTTTAATCCTACAATCTGCTCGGAAAAAAATCTATCGAAAAAATAAAAGGATTTTCATCTGTCCTAACAGGTAAAATGGCTCCGGCCTGTGTACCAGCACACACGGGTCAGGCCAGCATACATTAACTGACTGCTGACTGACTGATTAGCTAACAATTGACCGACTGTTAACTGCAGATTAATTGATTATCGACAGACTTACTAACTGACTGCCACACTGAAAGACCTCCTCCCCTCCTCGTCCTTCTTGTCAACTCGCGCCATCAGGAATTCGTAACTAACTCAGCTTCTCATTCTCGCCCGTCATCATTAAACACAGACTAATCCTACATTAACGTTGAAATCACAGTCACACTATTGATGACACACTTAAAGCTGCATCCTGTTAATCCATTATAAACGATATTCAACGCGTTAATTCCTTATCTAAACGTCACATTTATTCATTTCATAATATATCTGAATGTTACCACATAAAAGCCAAATGATTAAAATATTATTGAAAAACGTCACTTGTCATTAGTAGAGAAATTCAATTATTGTGAAGCCTATTTTGTTGTGTTGTAACAATATTATAACTGTATTTGTTCGACTTTAAAATTATATTCGATATAACTTGAAATGAAACTAAACACAACGTTAAGTCTGACTAGTAACTAATTCAATAGACTTGAAAACTAGAAATTTATTTAATAGGCATTACAAATTATGTTTAATAACTATCACACACATTCGGATACTGGAAAAATATAATAAATTTACATCATACGAGTTGGAGATGATCTTTAATCAAGTCAAAATTAAACATAAAAAATTCCGGTTATCACAGCAAACTACTTGATAATTGTCAGTGATTCATAATTGTTGACAAGTTTACTCAAGGCTGAATTGAGCAAAGTTAATTTTTATAACCTAATTATTTACATATATTATCCAATTAAATATGATGTTCCTTTACATATACACATAATTAATATAGTGTTGATCAGGAGGATTAAACCAATGATCGGGAGGATTAAACCATTGATCAGGAGGATTAAACCATTGATCAGGAGGATTAAACCAATGATCAGGAGGATTAAACTAATGATCAGGAGGATTAAAACATTGATGAGGAGGATTAAAACATTGATCAGGAGGATTAAACCAACAACACTAAGAGACTGTAGTTCAGACGGGCTCCAGGTCTAATCGTCCCTAATTTAACCTGACACAGCCATTAAGGTTGAAGCCTAGAAAAAACCTGGGCTGTGACTCGGTCTTAAATCTTTATGGTTCACTTAGGTTTGGTTGGAGTCCATTAACATTGAGTTAATTAAGACTGGAGCCATTAAAGATTTGGCCCCATCATTAGTGAGAGCCATTATAATTCATCCCCATTAGAAGTGCCCCCAAATGAATAAAGATTCGGTTAGGTTAGGTTAGGTTAGGTTAAGCCCGTTAGGAGTAAAGTCTGTTTGGCCAGTTATCTTTTCATTGAAGTCCAAGGTTTGAGGTGGGACACTTAGCAGGGAGGGAGGGAGGTGGTTAGAGGGAGGTAAAAGGAGCTGATAAAAAACACTATCGAAGGGAAACCATCATAACAAACGGGCAACAAAATTCACTGAGGTGTTTGGTGGATGGACGGTGAGACGGAGGGCGTGAGAGAGGTGCAGGAGGAGGTAAGACGGAGGGCGTGAGAGAGGTGCAGGAGGAGGTAAGACGGAGGGCGTGAGAGAGGTGGAGGAGGAGGTAAGACGGAGGGCGTGAGAGAGGCAGGAGGAGGTAAGACGGAGGGCGTGAGAGAGGTGGAGGAGGAGGTAAGACGGAGGGCGTGAGAGAGGTGGAGGAGGTGGTGAGACGGAGAGAGGTGCAGGTGGTGAGACGGAGGGCGTGAGAGAGGTGCAGGAGGAGGTAAGACGGAGGCGGAGAGAGAGAGGTGAGACGGAGGCGTGAGAGAGGGAGGGGAGGAGGTAAGACGGAGGGCGTGAGAGAGAGGTGGAGGAGGTGGTGAGACGGAGGGCGTGAGAGAGGTGGGAGGAGGTGGTGAGACGGAGGGCGGAGAGAGGTGGAGGAGGAGGTAAGACGGAGGGCGTGAGAGGTGCGGGAGAGGAGGAGGAGGAGGTAAGACGGAGGGCGTGAGAGAGGTGAGGAGGAGGTGGGAGAGGAGGGCGTGAGAGAGGTGGTGAGGAGGTAAGACGGGAGGGCGTGAGAGAGGTGCAGGAGGAGGTAAGACGGGAGGGGTGAGAGGTGCAGAGAGAGGTGGAGGAGGAGGTAAGACGGAGGGCGGAGAGAGGTGCAGGAGGAGGTAGGAGACGGGAGGCGTGAGAGAGGTGCAGGAGGAGGTGAGACGGAGGGCGTGAGAGAGGTGCAGGAGGTGGGAGATGGAGGGCGTGAGAGAGGTGCAGGAGGAGGTGAGACGGAGGGCGGGAGAGAGGTGCAGGAGGAGGTGACGGAGGGCGTGAGAGAGGTGCAGGAGGAGGTGAGACGGAGGGCGGAGAGAGGTGGAGGAGGAGGAGGTGAGACGGAGAGAGAGGTGCAGGAGGAGGTGGAGGTGGGAGGAGGTGCGGAGAGGGGAGGAGGAGGTGAGACGGAGGGCGGGAGAGAGGTGAGGAGAGGGTGGAGGGCGGGAGGAGGAGGAGGAGGGTGAGGGCGAGAGAGGAGGAGGAGGTAAGACGGAGGGCGTGGAGAGAGGGGAGGGAGGAGGTAAGACGGAGGGCGGGAGAGAGGTGGAGGAGGTGGTGAGACGGAGGCGTGAGAGAGGTGGAGAGGTGGTGAGACGGAGGGCGTGAGAGAGGTGGAGGAGGAGGTAAGACGGAGGGCGGGAGAGAGGTGGAGAGAGGAGGGCGTGAGAGAGGTGACGGAGGCGGGAGAGAGGTGGAGGAGGGTGAGACGGAGGCGTGGAGAGAGGTGAGGAGGAGGTAAGACGGAGGGCGGAGAGAGGTGCAGGAGGAGGTAAGACGGAGGGCGTGAGAGAGGTGGAGGAGGAGGTAGAGATGGAAGACAGGGAGGAGGTAAGACGGAGGGCGGAGAGAGGTGGAGGAGGAGGTAAGATGAGAGGGCGGAGGAGGAGAGGACGGGGAGGGAGGAGGAAGAGAGGGGTGGAGAGGTGGAGGAGGTAGAGGAGGGCGGGAGAGAGGTGGAGGAGGAGGTAAGACGGAGGGCGTGAGAGAGGTGGAGGAGGAGGTAAGACGGAGGGCGTGAGAGAGGTGGAGGAGGTGGTGAGACGGAGGGCGTGAGAGAGGTGGAGGAGGAGGTAAGACGGAGGGCGTGGGTGTTTACAAAATAATCCACTCTATATTGTCACATCACTTGTCATCAGCAAAATTGACAGACATTTCTAGAATACCATTAGATATGAATATTGTTTCCACATAAATACATTAAAAGACTATACGGAAACATGTGACCTCCCGGTAAAACTAGAACATCAAACGAGACCGTGTCAAACATTTTACTTACTGAATCTATTTTACACAATATCATTCAGAATCGACCTTTGCACCACATAAGCGTCTCCTTTGAATATCAATACAAATGCATATGTATTTATTTTTACATATGAACGAGAGACAGTTTTATCGACCACACACATATGTCGTATTTTTAGTAAGACACCAATCCTCTTATATACCGTTAGGTTAGGGTTACGGCAGCACAATGATAATTATATGACTCTTGCTATAAAGGTCACGGGCAGTTATTGACTAGTCTCTATTGGTAGTGTTCGAGGTTACACATGTCGACTCAATGAAAAATATAACAACAAGGGAATTTGTAAGTGATATTTAACTATAAATATTTACCATATTGAAGGTGATACTGACCTCATGTATATAATTATTTCTTTTTAAATTACAATAGAGTAATTACTGAGTAATGGTTTTGGTGTATAAACTAACTCGTTGGTGTAAGTTTTATATGTAACTCTTTTATATAAATTGATAACGGCAAAAGTTTCAATGTAATAGCAAAAATATTTTAATTCTTGCTATTTATTTTTACTGTAATAATAATAATAATAATAATAATAATAATAATAATAATAATAATAATAATAACATAAAAACTATAATAATAATAAAAATATGATAATAATAATAATAAATCATAGTTAACAAATAAAAATATCTCCATCAAATATTTTATTCCCGTCTAAAAGGTTATTGGACGCTGTTTGATCACTTTAAGCTGGATTTGCTGCAAAATCCCACAAAACACAAATTAATGGAACAGGTAGGCCCTGATATTCGTCTGCTGGAAATTGGTGAGTGATTTTGAGAGAAAAATACCAAAAGGGTGATAGAGGAATCTAACGAACGAGGTATATCGCCTATAATTCATAACTTTAAACGTTGCGAATCTCACTAAGAAAAAGTACGATAATTACGATCCATCTCTCGTAACATACACCGTTGAGGATATGCGTCGTATATTTATCAATGATCGTAAATCTTTCTCTGTGAATTGAATCTTGAATCTCTCTTATAAATGCACAGAAGAATCCCAAACAGTCTGGTTGTAAAGGTGAACATCAAATTAATTAAGTAGATCACACCTGTGGGGAGAAACTTTTAAAGGTATTGCCGCTGTGTAAATTGTGGTGGGTCTTTGGTTAATTTAAAACTGTCTGAGTGACGTGAGCGTTTGTCCACAGGTAGGCGAGAGGGTTTGGGAGGGAAGGGGGGGGGGGTACAGAGAGGTAGAGGTAGGTACGAGAGATAGGTGGGAGAAAAGGGTAATGGAAGCAGAAAAAGAGGGAAAATAAGGCAGAATTTACGAGTTGAGAGAGAGAGAGAGAGAGAGAGAGAGATTAGATCAGGTTAAGTCAGGTTACGTCAGATCAAGTTTCAGAGACACGACACTAAGCCAAAGTCAACAAACGAACGAATAGATTAGGAAACAAATGAACCGAACCGAATGCTACATCTGTCCCCAGTGAAGTGCGTGAGGCGCGGGGTAAAAAAAGTGTTCTCTGTGGGAGGGAAATAATTACCGTGTCTTGCAGTCAATCAGTATGAAAGCATCGGGTTTATCTGTCTGTTTTATATGAATATTCACTGAGATAAATTTCACTATGTATCTCATGTATCAAAACTATGTATATTTAATGTATATCAAAGTAAACCTTTCGATTCTCTGGGCAATGAAATGCTTGATTAGCCCAAACCGAGGAGATGAAAGGAGTGGAAAGGGTATGGGAGGGGGGTGAAAGGGGGATAGAGAGGGTGGAAGGGGAGGGAGGAGGAAGAGGGGTGGGGGGAATGAAGTATGGAACATAAGAACATAAGAATGGAGGAAACTGCAGCGGACCTATTGGCCCATACGGGGCAGTCCCGTTTACACCCAACCCCTATTGCTCATATGAGCATCCAACCTATGTTTGAAGCAATTCAGCGTATTCGAGTTAATGATGATATTTGGTAACTTGTTCCATTCATCCACTACTCTGTTTCCAAACCAGTGTTTACCTATATCACGCCTAAATCTAAATTTGTCTAATTTAAAACCATTGTTACGAGTTTGCTCCTGGTTGGATAGTTTGAGTACCTTTGTAATGTCCCCTTTGTTTAGCCCTGCCTTCCACTTATACACCTCTATCAGGTCGCCCCTCGCTCTACGTCTCTCAAGGGAGTGCAAATTAAGATGCTTTAACCTGTCTCTATACTCAAGGTTCCTAATGCCCGGGATTAGTCTTGTCATTCTCCTCTGAATTCTTTCCAAGGATTCTATATCCATTCTGTAATACGGTGACCAGAACTGAACTGCGTAATCCAGGTGTGGTCTCACAAGAGCAAGATACAGTTTTAGGATGACCTCGCTAGTCTTGTAACTAACACTCCTTTGTATGAACCCAAGTACTTTATTAGCCTTGTTACGAGCAAAAACACATTGTTTACTTGGCTTAAGGTTCCTACTTATCATTATTCCTAAATCTCTCTCGCAGTCGGATTTCTCTATGGCATCGTTGTTCATCTGGTATCTGGTTTCCCTGTTTACATCTCCTATACTGAGTACTTTACATTTGTCGACGTTGAATTTCATCTGCCATTTTTCAGACCATTCGAAAAATTTGTTTAGATCTTCCTGTAGTTTTGCCGAGTCCTCGTCAGATTTGATAACACGTCCTATTTTAGAGTCATCAGCAAATTTACTTATGTTGCTGTCAATGCCGATATCTATGTCGTTTATGTATATAATAAATAATAATGGTCCAAGTACTGAGCCTTGGGGAACTCCACTTGTGACGTTGCTCCAATGGGACTTAGTGCCGTTAATGCTCACTCGCTGTTTCCTGTCCTGTAACCACGCCCTAATCCATTTAAGGATGTCACCTTTGATGCCATGAGCTTCTACCTTTCTAATTAGTCTTTCGTGGGGGACTCTGTCGAAGGCTTTGCTAAAGTCGAGATATACCACATCATAATTGTGCCCCTCGTCCACCGATTCGAAAACTGATGAAAAGAATGTTAATAGATTAGTTAGGCAAGAACGTCCGCTTGTGAAGCCATGCTGGGAATCATTGATCAATCCGTGCTTCTCCAGGTGATTTCGAATAGAGTTTGAAATGATTGCTTCCAGTAATTTGCCTACTATTGATGTTAGACTGATTGGGCGGTAGTTAGAGGATAGTGATCTATCCCCTTCTTGAAAATCGGTATTACATTCGCTATCCTCCAGGATTCTGGTACTACACCTGTTTTTAAGGACATGATAAACAACTTTGCTAAGGGCATACTAAGCTCTTCCTTACATTCCTTTAATACTCTGGCAAATATCTCATCGGGGACCAGGTGACTTATTAGGCTTTAGTTTGTCTATTTGCTTACTAACATCGTTACTAGTCACTACTATCTCACTTAATTTGTTTTCTTCGCTATCTCTGAATAGAGTCGGTGCCTCGGGTATCATGTTTAAATTTCGGTGGTGAAAAACTGTTGAAAAATATTTATTCAAATTATTGCTCATTTCTCCATCGTTATCAGTGAGCTCGCCCTTCAAGTCTGGACCGTATTGGTCCAATCTTTTCTCGTGTTTTAGTTTGATACATTTGGTAGAATCCTTTGGGGTTTGTCTTCGCCTCCCTTGTTATCCTTACCTCATTATTCCTCTTTGCTTTCCTTATCTCGGTTTTAACCCTACTCGCCAATACCCTATAATAGTCCCGGAGGTGAATTTCGCCACGATTTATCCTTCTACCTATAGCCTTCCTTTGGCCAATGATGTTCTTTAAATAATTATTTATCCATTTAGGGTCATTGTTGTCTGATCTGAGTTTTTTGTATGGTATGTTCTGCCTTTGTGCATTAAGTAACTCACTATATAAATTGTCGTGGAACTCGGCAATCTCAGATCTCGTTATCAGGTCGGTGTCAT
Organism: Homarus americanus; assembly: GCF_018991925.1. NCBI lineage: Eukaryota > Metazoa > Arthropoda > Malacostraca > Decapoda > Nephropidae > Homarus > Homarus americanus. The sequence goes on from NW_024731852.1 coordinate 2,523,290, forward strand.
CTGTCAGGTTCACAGCCAAGCGCGACACCCCCTCTCTCAGCTCCCTCTTTAAACTGTCAAAGTTTGCCCTTCTGAAATCTGGTACTTTAGTGGAATTTTCCTTACGTCTGCCCTGAAAATCTAACTGGAATCGAATTTCTTTGTGATCGCTGTTTGCAAGTTCGTTCCCTACCTCGACATTGCTAATTAGGTTTTCTCTGTTTGACAGAACTAAGTCCAGTATATTATTACCCCGTGTGGGTTCGGTTATATGTTGACTTATGGAGGAGGAAGAGAGGAGGGAGGTCAAAGGTTAAATATGTGAAAGGAGAGAACTGATTATCATGAAGACTCAAGGAGGAGATATATGTGGTCAGGGAGGGACGAGGTGTTGGTGACGGCTGGGGACCTGTAGGAGGACATAAAGCAAGTGAGAGAGGGTGAGAGAGTCGGCTCAAAGGGGTTAATTTACAGCTAAAATATATGTACATGTATCTTATATGTAATTGACTTGTTTACCATAATACAGGTGTATGCTCACTATACACGGTGTTATTATTACCTGAGGAGACTTGATGTTTGTAGTGAACCAAGAGATGAACCACGTCATTGTATACTTTACGATACAGTTTAATGATCGAGGTAAAATTACACATTATTATGGGTAATAAACATTTGTATTATTATTACTCACTGGATTTAGTAATAAGTTTAGTTAATGTCTCCATCCCTCATACTGCAGGCTGCTTGTTGATTGGCTCATTTAATTATGAGACATCAGCAGTAGATGACGGTAACTGTAGAGCCAGTTTAGGGGCGCAAATTTGGTACGAGGTTTTGATTTTTTCTTTGCGCGCGCGCAAATGCATATATATATATATATATATATATATATATATATATATATATATATATATATATATATATATATATATATATATATATATATATATATATATATACTGTATATACACACACATCTCAATCCTCTGCACTGCAGTGGAGTCGACGTTCGGGGAATCAATGTCTTAATCCCGACACATTGTCACACAGTCACACACAGTCACACTCGTAGAATTAACTTATAAGTTATTGCCGAGTCCAGTGTAAATGTGTGTGTGTATGTCTGTATTTAAGTGTGTGTAAATATGAGTACAAAAGTAATGTGGGCTTGTTGACATGACACACCCACGAGTCAACTACAACAGCCCACATGACACACCCACGAGTCAACTACAACAGCCCACATGACACACCCACGAGTCAACTACAACAGCCCACATGACACACCCACGAGTCAACTACAACAGCCCACATGACACACCCACGAGTCAACTAAAACAGCCCACATGACACACCCACGTGTCAACTACAACAGCCCACATGACACACCCACGTGTCAACTACAACAGCCCACATGACACATCATGGTAGTCTGTATTGCCGGGTGTTAATAAGGTTGACAGTACAATTAACTCCTGATATTTATTCGTGTGTTTACGTGTTGTGACGTGTTGATCCAATAAACATTTGTGTAGTAAATTTCCACCATTACACAGTGATGTATTTTAGTTATTCTGATCCACATCTAGTATAATGTTTATGTGTTTGTTGATGTAAATGTCCTTTATTTGTTTGTCATAAATCATATATTTCATTTTCCATATTAAATTCTCTCTCTCTCTACCTCTCTCTCTACCTCCATGGGGTGGAGGTGATGAGACTCGTGGGTGGGTGGGGTGGGGTGGGGTGGGTGGGGGGTGGGGTGGGGTGGGGTGGGGTGGGTGGGGTGTGGGGTGGGGTGGGTGGGGTTGGGTTGGGTTGGGTTGGGTTGGGTGTGGGGTGGGTGGGGTTAGGTTGGGTTGGTTGGGGGTGGTCTGGGGTGGGGTTGGGTGGGGTGGGGTTGGGTGGGGTGGGGTTAATATTAGCACTTTCATGGTAAACGTACTGTACTTCAGGTGTGTTGAGTATCTCTATCTAGCCCAGGTGTTGTGCCGGGGGTAACACACAACACAGTCTGCCTTCCCTCACTATTATTATCATTATTACCAAACTTGACAGTGATATCCTCTGGGGTATACGCCGGGTACACTAGCTTATGCTGAATGCTCCATATTGCAGATAGATGGCTTGATGGCTTCATTGCTTCATTGGTTCATTGGTTTCGCATTAATGATTCAGATCTCTGTTATTGTGTATAGGAGATTCAGTTCATAGGATCTGACCTCTTGTTTGGTGATATACTTTAGTTAGATTACGAACGAATAAAAAAAAATATGATAACTAAAAGAAACAAAAACCAAATACACTAAAAAATTACGATACACAAAACTCCAATAAATATCAGTGAAAAAAATATTTGATTTACTTTATCATGTTTACAAATATGAACAAACACACTTATAAAACATATTGTCTAATTGACCTTTAAGTACAATGAGAAATTACATAGCATTTTGTATCTTATTTACGTGAAGTTTGGGCGTATTTCATCTGATTTTAGTCCAGTTATGTATCACTAGTTGTATAGATATATATCACAATATATTAATTACTAAGACTGACTGTAATTGACCCTGAAATGTTGTTTACCTGGTGAAGGAACCTAATGCTCCATCGTCCCTCATCCACCATTCTAATTGATCCATCGTCCCTCATCCACCATTCTAACTGATCCATCGTCCCTCAACCACCATTCTAATTGATCCATCGTCCCTCATCCACCATTCTAATTGATCCATCGTCCCTCATCCACCATTCTAACTGATCCATCGTCCCTCATCCACCATTCTAATTGATCCATCGTCCCTCATCCACCATTCTAACTGATCCATCCTCACTACCCACTCACTGATCGATCCTTCCTCACTCATTATTCCTACGTCCCGCACCCTCCATCTCTCCCCACACACTCCTACTCTCCCGCACCCTCCATCTCTCCCCACACACTCCTACTCTCCCGCACCCTCCATCTCTCCCCACACACTCCTACTCTCCCGCACCCTCCATCTCTCCCCACACTCCTACTCTCCCTCACACTCAACACAAAACTCTCCTCGTGAACTTTTTAATCCCATTCTCTTCAGCAATTGTTTAAATCTGTATACACCTGTTGCTTGAGCTTCACAGTCAGTCGAAGAGAGAAAAATCCATCTGTCAGCTGAACAGTTCATATAAAAGTGTGTACAGTACCATCCAGAGTCAACTGAAAACGTATCAGTCAGTTCAATTCATTACTTTATAGTTGTTTGTAGATTAATCTATTTCCCAATGAAGCTTTCTATAACAACATTACAAACAAAAACCCATGTAAAATATTAAACTATCTCATTTCACTTGATAAAACTTAGACTCGTATTAAAAGAAAAAACAAAAACTTTCCGTGTAATTGTCATCGTTTTCCCTTCGTAATATACACGGGAGAAAAAAATAATTTCAAACTATACAAATTCCTGATCTCGTAGAAAACTTATACCCACACGACAAGTAACTTACAAGAAGCAATTTTACGTGTAGGAGTCTCAGGGTTCGATATCCTACCCACCTCCCCCCCCAACTCCTCTTCCAGATAGGATGTGCCGACAGGATCTTCGGCTCGTGTTAACTAAATCCATCCACAATTGCACCTCCCAAAGTTTGTAAACCTAATATCGAGGAAATACTTAATATGCTTCCTCTCTTCCCTCTGATCCAAAGTGCTGTCTCTATTAGGTTATTTATTCATTCTCCTAGTTATGTTTTATTCATTATTGAGTTATACACCAATTAACCCCCCGCATACAGTATAATCCACATTATTTTGCTAACTTCTCTATGAATTGATTACCTGTTCTTATTATGGTAAGTTTCGCTACAGAACATAATTTAGTTAGGTAGTTTGAGATAGTAAATAATGGAGTGAGGAAAATATATAAAAAAAAACACGAAACGTAACCGTGAGATTAAAAAAAATAAAAAGAAGAAATGATGTTTCCAAAAACTTAATAAAGAAAATAGTGAGAGAAAATATAGAAAAATAAAAACAATTACTGGAACTTTATCGAATCAACAGGAAGAAAAACTCGAACGCGAACAAACGAACAATTATGTCAGAAGTTACAACAAGAAGTAAATTAAATGAAAAGTCAATACAATAAACGAAAAGAGACAGGATAAAAAAATAAACTGGGAAAAACAACAACAAAAAACTCGAAAGATAAGAGATATTATACGAAAAAAAAGGAGAGAATAAATTGGGTTTCTTTCCTATTCCCAAAACAATTATATCGTAGGACTGCGGGGTGAGGACTGTGGGGTGAAGACTGTGGGGTGAAGACTGCGGGGTGAAGACTGTGGGGTGAACTGCAGGGGTGAAGACTGTGTGGTGAGGAGGAGGAGTGAGGACTGAGGGTGAGGACTGTGGGGTGAGGACTGCGGGGTGAGACTGTGGGTTGAACTGTGGGGTGAACTGAGGGTGAGGGGGTGAAGACTGCGGGGTGAAGACTGTGGGGTGAGGACTGCGGGGTGAAGAAGGACTGTGGGGTGAGGACTGCGGGGTGAGGACTGTGGGTAGAGGATGAGGGGTGAGAGGTGAGGGGTGAGGGGTGTGGGGTGAGGACTGCGGGTAGAGGATGAGGTGAGAAGCTGAAGTGGGGTGAGGACTGTGGGGTGAAGACTGCGGGGTGAAGACTGTGGGGTGAGGACTGCGGGGTGAAGACTGTGGGGTGAGGACTGCGGGGTGAGGACTGTGGGTAGAGGATGAGGGGTGAGAGGTGAGGGGTGAGGGGTGTGGGGTGAGGACTGCGGGTAGAGGATGAGGGGTGAGGGGTCGGGGGTGAGGGAATGTATTCATGGTTATGGTAGTCTCTCTCAAGGTATTTTTTCCGTCATTCATTCTCGTTTATTTGTTGTATCTCAAGAGTACCAGTTGGATGTGCAGATACTGGGGAACTGTATATACGAATATCTGAGCGACAGACAGACAGACAGAAACGGAACTAAGAATATTTCCCTTTTCACGTACAATAAAAATCATATCTCAACCTTTTTACAACTGAGGTATCAAATGTCACCAGGCAGGCTGTCAGCTGCTCCTCTCTGCCTCGGTAAGAAATGGACTATATAAACACACGATTCTTTATTCTTAGGTAAGCGTTCTCTTCTCGTAGCCCCTCTGTATATTTATAAACTGTAAAGTAAACTAAACACTAGACTCGTCTGTATTGCGAACATATACACATCTGTTGCCAAGTATGTTATGAGGACTTTTGTCTATTGTGAGTATTTAATCACCTGATGTCTACAAACATATAAGTAGGCGTCGGACATACTAGTTATATAAAACAGATGTCAGATTGTGAGCTAAGGTGGGCGACTCATAGAGTGCTAAAGACATTTAATGCAACAATAATGTGTGAAGAAGATGAGAACGTTGGTTATTACTCCACTTAAGGAATTATATGAAGGACATAATTTACAGTAGAGCAGGCGACCAGGTGTGTGTGTGTGTAAGTTTGATTCGCTATTATAACTTTAATTCTTCGGCTAAGATTATGTGATGATTAGCAAATGTTGAATGGAGTTTACACAGAGCAGAGGACTGGAGTTACGCATATTTAATTGATTATTATGGCTTTATTCACAGCTGTGATCAGTAGAGATTTGATAAAAAATAATTTACTGCTTTTAGATAGATTCGCTCATTACCTCGTCAAGAATATTATGTACAGTCAAAAAAAACTCGTCTTTATATAACTGAGAATATAGTAACCAAATTTTATGTCTACTTTGATAAGATTTAAACCTGGAGACACCTGAAACTATCTCCTGGTGCCAAAAGCACACATTTTTACAATACCGCGTCACCTGTACACACTACTGAACCCAAAACGGCAGCTATCTCATGCAGAACATTCAACACCCTGTCAACATACCAGAGTTTACTCAAAATTGTTTCCAGAAAGTAGTCCCACAGTTGCCGAAATCAAACTTGTTTTTTCGACACATTTCTGGCATCAGCTGACGGCCTAACAAACTTTTGCTATTCCAGTTATTTAATTTTACAAAACGTCAAATTAAAAAAAAAGTAATTCATATTCGTCACCGAGTAAAAATATGATGGGTGGCTCTGCTCTCACCTGATGACAATTACCCAATGTTTGAAAAACTTTTTTTTCTCTTTAAAAATTGTTCTGTGGAGTTTTTCCCCCGATTAGTAAGGATGAATCTCATGCGGTCATCTGTAAACATTTTATTTATGATTTTTTTTTTTATTAAATCTTCAAACCAACGTTGAATATCATGAAACTGAAAACTTTCAATTTTAATAAACTAAAGAATTAAACCCTAAGAATTAACCAAAGGTGTTGATAGATGAAAAATTCCCATTGATTCTTTATATATTAATACAAAACATAATATTTTTAGCATGAGTGAAATATCCAGAAAAACTTCACATGAAATAAAAATCCAAATTAAATAAAAGTGACAAACTGCCCGTAAACGTTGCCGGGACATGATATACACCGCCACTGTACTGAACACGTGAATAAAGACACACTCCGCTGCTGCCACGACAAATCCCTGCGTGAGGCGAGGGACAAATGTTAGAGTGGACAGTGAAGCAGCCAGCTGAGCCCTGAGTGTTGCCCCGCACCAAGTAACAGTAATAATAGATATTTGTATGTCTCGACCTCTGTTATGGTACAACCTTCCCTCTCAAGCACTCTTTTACTGAGCTCTCGTATATCATCACTTGATTATCTATCTATCTATCTATCTAACATGTATGTATGTATGAAAATAATACAACGGTAATTAAAAACAATAATAATGGTCAACAGAAGCAAACCACACATTATGCTATTAACACAAAGACTGATCTTTATACAAATCCTCAGGGCTTATCCACAGATCTTGTAGCTTGCCAAGTGAAGAGAATTCAGATGTAGGTTATGAATGAAACGCCACCTGCTGCTTAGTGTAATAGTCCTATTGTGCTTTTAAGGAGTACATATGGCAAATAGGTTACATTTATTTAATATTTTAGTACTTTCCTGTTTATTCTAGTGTCTGTTTATCCTGAGTCACCACAGGAAGAAGGGGAGTAAAGATGACAGACAGACCGACAGACCGACAAACAGACAGACCGACAGACAGACAGACAGACCGACAGACAGACAGACCGACAGACCGACCGACAGACAGACAGACAGTTTGTAGCCATTTATTTATTATTTTGATAACAATGAACATAATATATCAGACAACAATGCCAGCAGGAGCAGTCAACAATGCCAGCAGGAGCAGTCAACAATGCCAGCAGGAGCAGTCAACAGCACCTGATTATTCACTTACACGAGCTACGCCAGACGGACATTCACCCGGCTTCTGCCCGAGGTGGCGCTCTTTTATGGCTCCATCATTAATCATCATTACTCCCCGCCTCTCACACACTAATTACCTGATACTGTAATGATTGATCCAACGGCGCCGAATTATGCGACGCAAATCTGAATAAGAGGCTGTGTTTAGGTGAATGATCAAATGGTCCCCAGTCTTAATGGGCCGCAGTTCTAATGGGCTCCAGTTCTAATGGGCCCCAGCTCCAATGGGCCCCAGTTCTAATGGGCCCCAGTTCTAATGGGCCCCAGTTCTAATGGGCCCCAGTTCTAATGGGCCCCAGTTCTAATGGACCCCAGTTCTAATTGTAATGATTGATTGTCAGACCAAAGCTTACAGCCCAGAATTATGTCACATATAACAGCAAGTACACTACAGACCTCGTGGTACCACCACATTCCGGGTTGACAAACCTCAGGTCGACCCTCGGGACTTGACCTCGCCCGCTAATGACGTGAGTTAGCCGTGTGACCTACAACCTCACCTAACCAAGACACCTGGGCAGGACCACACCTGCACACAGCTGTCCAGATCAAACCAGTTTAGTGTTAATTGGCAGAGGTCAAAACGCCGGCTGTTCCTCCCCCATATAAAGGCCCCACAGTCCCGTCCACGGCCTTATCCTGGTCATTCTGGTTGCTGTCATCTCTCTCCCGTTCGGGTCGTCACTCGGTTCACTAAGCAGAGTCACGCTCGTCCCCTCCCCAGGTCGGGAGGGAGACTTCCCGACCAGACCACGGCATCGCCAGCTAAGCAGATTCTCCCATAGGAGGCAGCCCAGCCAGCACTCACTGGGCCTACGTCAGGGTACAGTGAGTCTTGTCAGAACGTCCTAGGGTGAGTTACCTACTGTGGGAAGTGTATTCATTCAGGTGTGTCCGAGAGTCAGTGTCAAGTAACGTAAAGCATAATGTGTTAGTACCCCGATATATTAGTGATATTAATGTGTCCATGTCATTGAGTGAATTAGTAAATAGTTGTATCGAAGAGGTGTTTAACAAGTTGTCCCTTTAAGAAGTGATATATGTGTATTGACATAATAGATATGATAAGCGTATTGACGCTGAGTAAATAACATCCCGGCCACGCTACCAAGTTTCCTATCTTTACATCCTCCTCCCTGTCTCATTATATAATGGGCCCCAGTTCTAATGGGCCCCAGTTCAAATGGGCCCCAGTTCTAATTGGCCTCCAGTTCTAATGGGCCCCAGTTCTAGTGGGCCCCAGTTCTAAAGGGTTTCACTACTAATGGGCCTTAGTCCTAATGGGTCCCAGTATTAATGGGTCCCGGTCTAATGGGCCCCTAACTAACATAACCATTAAGATCGAGGATATTCTCATGTGACCAGATTTAAATAGGAAACAGTCCCAGAAGAGTCCTATCCAAGGGGTCTGATTGAGGCGCTGGTAGGATTAACAGCCTCTTCACCAGTAACACGACGACATTCTAACACACAAGTCTGTTGAATTAGTGTGAGCAGGGAGTGACACAGGGTGGTGGTAATAACATTCACAGCGTCATTGATCGAGTTGGTTTAACGACACGATTCAACGCCAGGGATATCAGGTCAGTGGTAATTAGAATCTGTTTGAATTTTATATTACATTAGAAAACCTGATGACGAAGGTTTATTTATATGCGGGAACCAATGAAATACGAACACTAAATTGGCTGCTATTAAAATGTGATATAAGATTAGTTCGTTTATATACAGTTCGTATAGGTGACGATATTAGTAGAGTTGTCTGTACCTGTGTATGTATTTCTGTCTGTCTGTCTGTCTGTCTGTCTGTATCCTACCCTGCTCAAACCTTCCCTATCCACATCACCCTACTCAAACCTTCCCTATCCACATCACCCTACCCAAACCTTCCCTATCCACATCACCCTACCCAAACCTTCCCTATCCACATCACCCTACCCAAACCTTCCCTACTTTCACCCTACTGTTATCTCTCCCCAATTACACAGTAAATACCATTCATTTCTATCAGTCTTTCTCCCCTGTCCATCGTAAGCATAATCAGAGGGTGCGGGACGGTGTGTGTGTGTGTGCAGGGGAGCTTGGCTAGGACGGTGGACGGGTATATACGTATCTTTCACAATTGTCTGTAATGTGATCTAATTTAAGCTATCCTATCCTAATTTAACCTAATGTAACTCGACCTTAATTAACTTAATCTAATATAACTTAATTTAACAAAACGTATACTAAGATAACTTATCTAACTTAGTCTAATTTAATTCAACCTAACATAAGTTAACCTAAGATAATGTAACTTAATTTAATGTAGTCTAACCTAACCTAACCTAACTGATTCTAATGGTTAAGTTTGATATGGATAAGCGCTTTGACTTATTAGAACTAAGACCTATTACAATATAAGGACCATTCTAACTGCAATCGTCTGTGAGAATAAAAAGTGTTACCAGTCCACCCTGAAGCATTAACACGTGTCACTGTTTACTAATACGAGTTTTTTTTATGCTTTCTTCATCTATGGAGTATAATGAAAGAACATGGGGGGGGGGTGTGTATTTGTGTGAGTGTGTTGATAGATATATTCTCACAGGTTAACTATCTTTAATGAGTTATTTAGGATAAGACTATTCTCCTCTTATTTTATGAGCCCATCTAATCAAACCGGCTTCTGGATTTAGGTCTCAGATAGATTGGGGACCTTTGGACGAGTTAATTTGGTCCAATTGCCTCTGTCTACTACACAGTAATTGGAGACCAGGATGTAAATCGATAAACGTCTCGTATTCCGGAGGGGGGATAATGATTAGCTAGTGTGAAGGGGGGTGGGGGGTAGAGTATGGTCTCCCTGGGTTTCTGTCTCCATAGGTTCTCTCTCCCTTTATACCCAGTCACACAGGTCGCTTACTGTGAGTATTTTGAGTGTTGTGTTGCCAGGAAACTCTACACCTAAAACAAACTAACTCCCCTCCTGGGTGGCTTCTCAACCTGCCTTCCTCGTACACGGTAGATAACCACTTTCCCTAGATACGTGTGTTTACATTTCATCTGACTCCTCATGCTGGTCACAACTGTTTTGGATTAATGATTTTAGATTCAATATAAAGATCCCTCACCTAACCCCTCCTGAATATTTTGACAACTTTAGTGTTTAGATCTATCTTTTTTTTCTCACCTGCAGCCCGCCCCTATACACTTTACTTATTCCTTCTCTCTCTCGCTCTCTCTCCTCTTCCCCTACACCAGAAACATTACCCTACTCTCTCTCTCCCTCTCTCTCTCCTTTCCTGTTCCCCTCCCTCACTCCCCTCCACTCCATTATCTCCACCCTCCGCCCTCATTTGTTCCTCCATTACTATTCCCCAACACACAAGCCCGCCGTCTACATGCATGGCCACTCTACACGCCCTACCTCCCGTTCACCATACCCTACCTACCACATATACTGGGTCATTGTGTGTACTCGACCCTGCAGTAGCCACTCTCTCTATATACAGTACCCTACCCTACCCCAACCCTACCCTACCCCTACCCTATCCTACCCCTACCCTACCCTACCCTACCACACAGTTACAAGCTCTACTCTACACACAGTCATCAACCTAACCTTTTGAACTCTAAGCAGCAAGATTTCCCCGGAAGTAATTTATTCGTACGTCAGTCAAAACACACCGACCTTCAAAACGTCACAAGTAAATTAATGAGTCATGCAAGCCTGGATTATCATATAAATATTTTCCTTGTCATAGAAAATAAAATTTAGAATCAAAACTGCATTCAGTACGACTCTAGCCTTTAACAACTGAATTCTCTTACATCCAACGAGACAGACAGGCAGACAGACAGACAGACATACAGACAGACAGACAGACAGACAGACAGACAGACAGACAATCAGCAATTAGCTTCAATTTCTGATGTGAAAACCTGCAAAATCTGTGACATGTTCTTAGGCATTCACTCCGGCAAGTGTCTCATAGCGTGTGTATACATAAACGTTAGACGGCAAGTATATTCAATTAAATATATTTATTCTATTCGTTCAATCAAGCAGTAGAGTCTTTTCAGAGTCGTCAGTAAATTGTATCATTGGTCATTGAGTCATTAGAGTCATCAGTCAGCGAGTCACAAGTCAAGTCAACCCGAAAGGCATGTGTCCATCGCCTCCTCCTCACCTCGCGACTCTACACCCCTCCTCCTCACCTCGCGACTCTACACCCCTCCTCCTCACCTCGCGACTCTACACCCCTCCTCCCCACCTCGCGACTCTATACCCCTCCTCCCCACCTCGCGACTCTACACCCCTCCTCTTCACCTCACGACTCTACACCCCTCCTCCCCACCTCCGCTCACACCTCCTCCTCACCATGACTCTACACCCTCCTCCTCCCCTCGCGATTCTACCCCCTCCTCCCCACCTCGCGACACCACACCCCTCCTCCTCCCCTCGCGACTCTACACCTCCTCCTCACCTCGCTCCCTACCCCCTCCTCACCTCACACTCCCACCCCTCCTCCTCCCCTCGCACTCTGCACCCCTCCCTCTCATACTCTGCACCCCCTCCTCCTCACCTCCGCGACTCTACACCCCTCCTCCTCACCTCGCGACTCTACCCTCCTTCTCCACTCACGCGACTCCTACACCCCTCCTCCCCTCACCTCGCGACTCTACACCCCTCCTCCTCACCTCCTGCTCACCTCCCGCGACTCCCCACCCCTCCTCCTCCCCTCCGACACCACACTCCTCCCCTCACCTCACGACTCTACCCCCCTCCTCCCCCACCTCTGACTTTACACCCCTCCTCCTCACCTCGCGACACCCTCCTCCTCTCACCTCGCGACTCCTACCCTCCTCCCCACCTCGCGCTCCTACACCCCTCCTCCTCACCTCGCGACTTCCCACCCCCTCCCTCACCTCGCGACTCTACACCCCTCCTCCCCACCTCGCGACTCTACACCCCTCCTCCCTCACCTACACCTCCTCCTCACCTCGACTCCTCCTCACCTCATGACACTCCACCACCCCTCCTCCTCACCTCGCGACTCTCCTCCTCCTCACCTCGCGTCTTACACCCCTCCTCCCCACCTCGCGACACCACACCCCTCCTCCTCACCTCGCGACACCACACCCCTCCTCCCCACCTCGCGACTCTACACTAGCTCAGATATTCAATGTGCCTCCCTAACATTCAAAACAACAGATATACATTCTATTGATTCTCACTTCACGTTAAGGACCAGATGAATCTTCCCAGTTGCTAGTAATTGTCATGCACTTCTTTCCCCCCTTGCCTGGATATCTATATACATTTGTGTTATATATCCGCCAACTTTAATCTTCCGGTCAGTTAAGTCGCTGTTCACTTGAGTCATTTCCAAGTCTTTAGATTCAGTGTCTTTTAATTGGTTATATACACAATACAAATTATATATAATAACAGGAACATAATACACACACACACACACACACACACACACACACACACACACACACACATCGCGCCCCAGGTGATCCTCTACCTGAGTGTTAATTAAAGTAATACTGTGTTAATCTAACACCCCCGCGGCCCTGATACATGCTAGGGAGGGATGTGGGGATACATACTAAAGGGAGAGGGGATACATACTAAAGGGTGAGGGGATACATACTAAAGGGTGAGGGGATACATACTAAGGGGAGAGGGGATACATACTAAGGAGAGGGGATACATCTGGGGAGAGGGGATACATATTAAAGGGAGAGGGGAAGGAGGGGAGGAGGAGGAGCAGGGTGGATATATGGAATGCCGTGGGAACTGATGAGATTTGTCTTAGGGAAAATTAATTGAACTTATGGAATATATCATCACAGTGATATATTTCCTAAGGGACTGTGTGTGTGTGTGTGTGTGTGTGTGTGTGTGTGTGTGTGTGTGTGTGTGTGTGTGTGTGTGTGTGTGTGTGTGTGTGTGTGTGTGTGTGTGTGTCCTTCTACAGTGCCAAGCTACACAACAAATCAATATATTCAGACGACGAAGACCTTGTCACTCCCAGTACTTGTAAGGTGAGAGGGAGAGGTGAGGTGTCCTTCCACTTACATCCCTCTCACACACTTAATTCTCTCACCCTCTTCCTTCTTGAGTACTTAAGTCTCTCTCTCTCTCTCTCTCTCTCTCTCTCTCTCTCTCTCTCTCTCTCTCTCTTCATCGTCACCTTCATCCTCTCTCCTCCTTCGTCTTCTTCCACTAATTCACCACATCAGCTACCCTACTCACCCCTCCCACCCTTCCCATCACTACCACCCCCTTCCACCCCCTTCCTCCTTCTACTTCACCACCATCTCTTACTATCCCTCTCCCTCTTTCCTTCCATCACCCTTTACCCTCTGTCCTTCTTTACCACAATAGCTCATCCTGCCTGCCTGCCTGCCTTCCCCCTCTCCTCCCTGCCCCCTTCACGCCTCGAGGTAAAGAACACACACGAAGTAAAATAAAAAAACCTTCCATCCAAATCTTAAAAGAGAAAAACAGGGAAAAAACAGATAAACGGGAGATAATAGACAGATAAACAAACGGGAAAGGTTAAGACAGAAGGTACGTATCACCACCCACTTTCCCTCCTGTCAGGTAAATCTCCCAAGCTTTAGTTTATCATAGACACCTGTTTGTATTTAAGAGTTACTCCCACAAGCAAAATCCTATTCGGGAACTTGGGGGATGTATTGGCGATACACTATTGGCTGCCATGCGGGGAATTGCGAATATATTTATTAACATGGAATGCACCCCCCTCCCCCCCTCCAAGTCTTCTCGTGTTGTGGGTAAGGTTGAAATATCTAGCCCCTGAATATTACTGTAGTTAATACTCTAATTTTTGAATCACGTATGAATTGGTGAGTTGTTCTATGTATGTATGTATGTATGTATGTATGTATGTATGTATATGTATGTAATCAAAATATCCCTCCCCCAAGTAAAATGCCCTAATAGCATGCAACGATCGTTTAAAAACCAGTTCATTATCGGTTCGCCCCGCCATCAGCAACCCGGGATTAAATTTTCCATTTTTTTTGCTGAATAAAGATTTCCTAATTTTCAATCGGTAATTTGGTGGAGTTTGTTAGTGTGTTCAGTTCCTCCACGTATCACCAATACCTCTAGATGATCAATAATGATTCTTCGTAGTGAATTAAAATTATTGTGTATGTGTGTGTGTGTAATGAAAAAAAATTTAGTAAAAATTATCATGTGTTTGTTTGTGTGTGTATATATTTGTGTATGAGTATATGTACAGTGTATGTTTATGTCTCTGTGTATATCCTTGTGTATATGATCACAGGTGTGTATGTTTCTCATACTTGATAAATATTTCCATTAAAGAGCAAAGAAAATTTTTTATCACAATCAATTTCAGGAAATGCTCAGGTAAGGCCAAACGACTGGACAAACACTTGGCAGACTCAGAAATAATCCTACACCACTCATTCAACCTCGATAACAACAAAGTCAATAATAATAATAAAACATGCCATAAAGAGCTGCCATATTCAGTATTGGAATGTTAATAATATGAGGGTACACAGAAGAGATTGTCTCCCGTCCCCAGCTAACTTTGACGGGCGGTTCGTCTCGAAATCAAAAGACGGGCTGAAAAGTTAGAAATTCTGCCCAACTGCGAGTGAAAGTTTGGCCTTTTTCTTTATAAGAGAGGGATGCATGACGGTCTCTTCTGCACCACTGACGTACTTGTTCGCTATTTCTCTCTCTCCCTTTCCTTCTTTCGTTCGTGAATTAATAGATTGTTATGTTTTTTAATGTTTTCTGTCTCTTGTTCGTTCATAAGTCACAACATATTTGGTCTCGATATTTTTTTCTCTGATTCGTCCATTCGTTCGCAGGTGGCGTTATTTTGCATTCTCTAAATGTTTCCTTCGTTCTTTCTCTCGTTATACGTAGTTTTTCGATTTATCACTGCTCATTCGTTCGTCTAAAATGACTAATTCGTTTCGATCGTCTCAAAATCTATCGCTCGTTTACCTGTCTTTCGTTCGCACTTGTCATGAGATTCTTGTTTATCTCTTCGTCCTCCCTTCACTCGCATGTCAGTCACTACACAACATGATCCACCCACTAGCTCTACACCCTTCCCTTCATGTCTTGTCATGTATTCCCTGACATTTGCCTTTTAATTAAGATTCATTTTAACGCCAAGTTCTTGTCTTCACACTTCTTCTTGTCTTCGACTTGCTATCTTCGTCAACTGTCTAAAAGGAAGTTATGGTTTTTGTTTTCTGTCAAGAGGCTCTCGCTCGTTATTCTAACTTGAGTAATTGAATAGTTTCGTTTTAGCTTCTCTCTTCAATCTGGAGAAAATACGCCCTTCATTTATTTTTCTCTCATCTGACGTAACTTCGTTGTACGAGTCATTTCTCGTTGTCTCCTTAACTCAGGTAACATTAATTAACGGAGGATGAGCACCTTACACCTGTGATAGATTCGGTTACATGACTTACAGTGTTTTCTATATACAGGTGTAGTTGACCTCCACACACTCGAGGGTAAAGATAGTTAGGGTGTATGTTTATAGCCTACGTTTAAACAACTACAAACTATAAATATATAATGGAGGAAAGAGATATGGCAAGGACGAGACTGCTCACGTGAGGTGCTACAGAAAAAAAGATGAGAGAGAGAAAAGAGTGAAAGCGAGAGCGAAAGATAGAGAACGAGAGCTAGAGTGAGCGAGAGAGAGAATGTTTGTATACAAGAGTTCTGAGATAAGCGTTGATACATGCAAAGGGGCAACAAGGAAAGCATCAATTTTCATAAAGGCAGGTTGGCAATATGGTGGATGGATTCATTCAGAAGACTGTTTATGACATAAGTAAATTCCATGCAAAGTTAAGCCCTCACTAAGTCATATTGTTTTAACTTGTCCGTTTTATCGGAAATTGTCATGTAAATAGATAAGAAATTACCATTGCAATAAACATATTTGCCAACTAGACATAATCCTAACAGCTCTGTCCTCTTGTTCAACCTTATTACTGTACAACCCATGTTATACTGCTCCCCCATTCTACTCATGTTCTTCATTTCCACTGTAATTTATGTATATGCTTATAATAAAAAAAAATAAATTAAATAAATGAATATTGAAGTGATAATCGTGGTAACATTATGAGATGTTCTTATTACCACCATGCTATTGTACTATTCCAGATGTTACTAAATGTTACATTATACTTAATAGAGATAAATGTATATTATATATCAAGTGCCTCAAAGAGAGCTCAGGTTCTCAACTGGCTCAGCCATGTTAATATTGTTATTGTTATCCACTCTGTATCTGTGTTTTCTGGATAAATAAACTATTTCAATTCAAGTGTTGGAGAGGGTTAGTATAAATCTCATAATATGTGAAGATTTTACTTATTGTGAGATAAGACGCAGCTGTAGTAAGAAAGAGTATGATGATAGGTATAAAATATCAGGGTTTTAGAGATAAGTTTTTACATCTATATACAGGAGCAGAAGAAAACAGATGTGTGTCACCGTTGTATAACTTATAAAGGAAAAGAGCCATGGATTCGTCGTATTGTGTTGGAGAAGTGTTGTAAAGAAGGAGGGCAAGGTACAATGATCCTTACTTCAAGTTTAAGATAACTCTCTGCTCTTTACCATAATTGACAAATCTGCTCATGACAAATTCTAAAACTTTAAGAGTGAGGTACATGTGGAGATGGAGGGGGAGAATTACACTTTCCTTTTTTCAAATATGATTTTTGTCAGCAAGCCTCAGGGAGTTGGCTGGGAGCAGTAATGATAGAAGCGGAAAGTTTGAAACTCTTGAAAAGAAGTGAAGCTAATTGCGGGAACATTTCTTCAGAACCAGAATACAGCCTTTAGGGTCTGTGCAACTTTCTTGGGAAATAGATGACCAAAAAGAGGGAGGGCAGCAGAAATAATGAGTTTAAGGCTTTGGAGGTTAATCAAGCCTGGGAAGATACGTAGTTGGATTAAGAGTTTATATATACATTATAATATACTAGTTCCATAGTTACAGTACCATTCACTATGCCTTTATGATGAAAATTTTTGGTCCTAGTCCGTCCAGTTACAGTGTATCTCCCTATGCATGACTACAGTTTTATATGAAGCTCGTAACGAGATTAATCATATGTTTTTTGACGATTTCATTAAAATAAAAATGTTTTTAATCTTCTCCAGAGTCATGAAGATAAGTATTTCCCAGTTTAACATTCAGGCAACTTTTCTCTTTCGTTTGCTACGCATATTTCTACTTGCTTTTCTCAATGCTTATGAAACACGAAAAACAGTAATATCTAGTTTTAATTTTTCCAGTTAAAATAACACACACGGACGAACTTTCTCACATCAAACATTAACATCTAATTAATCTTTCTATAAAACTTTCATGGCTACTCACTTCTGTCGTTCTGAAACTTATGATGAAAACATGAAGATATTTTGAGACGAACTGATTTTTAGACCTTCACTAAAGAATGCAGTTAGCCAGCAAAAAATAACTATGTGTTGTAGTTGAGGCTGTGTGATATTGATTCTCATCTGCATTAGTGTAATTAAATGCAGTTAATTTTTCCCTTTGTAAACTTATTTTACTTAATGAGAATATTAATTGTTTTAGGAGATAACTTTTATTCATTGCTTTCTGTCTGTTTGTCTGTCTATATATCTATATACCAATTAGTCTTTTATTTTCTATTTTCTCTGTATTTTTGCCTTTCTTTTTGGCTTCATTACATACAATAGAAACCATCTCAAAATACATTTACAAACATTTAAATTATAAGAGTAAATCAATCTAGTGGGCGAGGTTACTTCCTGATCTTATTTAGAAACACACTGTCTTGGCAGAGGCGAACACAAATTAAAAAAAGTAAAGTGTTTCAGAGTGACAAGCCAAGAGAGTTGCCGAGTTTGTCCAGCTAAAAGATGAAAGAATTATCGCATGTGTTGTATCAATACTTAGTAAACCTAACCTAACCTAACCTAACTTAAGCTTACTGATCCACCCTTCACCAAGTGCCAGTCATAAAAGACATTATTTATATAATACAAATGTTCCTGTTGTTTATGAACAATCATTAATTTACAAAACATAACTGTAGATTATTTTTACTTCGGTCAATAAACAGATTTATTATTATTTGGGGATTAGCCCGTCCGGGCACAGGTCACTGACCCCTATCGGAGCCTGGGGGAGGCGAAAATGTAATGATAATAATAATAATAATAATAATAACGACGTACAAAAAAAAGACCAATAGTGAGAAACAATATATGTATGTTGTGTTGTCAATAGTAAGAGAAACAATTGAGTCCCTGCAATTGTCTGTAAACGAGGCAGAAAGTCAGATCATCAACCTGGGACTTGGTCACATATGGCAGCAGGGTCTACCATTAGACAACACATTATGCTTCCAATATCTTCCTAAGCGGTAGAAACAAATATTCAATAACCTTTTTATATTATCCGAAAATATTTGATGAAGAGTAAAAAATATTATGGAGGTATCTGGCACTTATATTCTGGCAGTTGCTATTGCGTCTTAATGCGTCATTGTTTTTGGCACCAGAGAAAGATAGGGTCAGGCTTGGCTCTGTTTCTCTCCCGTCAAGCACAACATTTTCACCCGATATCTAGGTCAGGTCAATGGGACAGGTCACAGGTGCAGAGTTCTCAGAGAATAAATTAATTAATCTTATATGTTTGTATTTTTTCTCTATTTGTTTACCTAATTATCATCATCATTAACCATCATCAACAACCATAACCATCAACCATCACCATCAACTATCACCATCAACCATCACTATCAGCCATCAACCATCACCATCAACCACCACCACCAACTATCACCATCAGCCATCAACCATCACCATCAGCCATCAACCATCACCATCAACTATCACCATCACCATCAACCATCACCATCAACCATCACCCTTTATCATCAACCATAACCATCAACCATCACCCATTACCATCAACCATTACCATCAACCATCACCATCAACCATCACCATCAACCATCACCCTTTACCATCAACCATTACCATCAACCATCACCATCAACCATCACCCTTTACCACCAACCATTACCATCAACCATCACCATCAACTATCACCATCAACCACCACCAACAATCACAATCAATCACCATTAACCATCACTATAAAATAATAACCTTTGAAACTGTAATAAATATTCTTACCTCACACAGAATATCCCAAAGCAATAAAGGCTTAAATTACGCTATGCTAATCGTTAATATCGGAGACTAATTAAAATTTACATAACATACCTGAGTATTACCTGATCTAAACCTAACCAACCGCTACCTGGAGTGAATCAGTCTAACGCGTCACTTGTCACAGGTAAAGAGACGAGGTCATAGGTGACAGGATTATGTGTATGAATGTGGAGTGTGTGTTAGTGTATGAATGTGGAGTGTGTGTTAGTGTATGAATGTGGAGTGTGTGTTAGTGTAGGAATGTGGAGTGTGTGTTAGTGTATGAATGTGGAGTGTGTGTTAGTGTATGAATGTGGAGTGTGTGTTAGTGTATGAATGTGGAGTGTGTGTTAGTGTATGAATGTGGAGTGTGTGTTAGTGTATGAATGTGGAGTGTGTGTTAGTGTATGAATGTAGAGTGTGTGTTAGTGTATGAATGTGGAGTGTGTGTTAGTGTATGAATGTGGAGTGTGTGTTAGTGTATGAATGTGGAGTGTGTGTTAGTGTATGAATGTGGAGTGTGTGTTAGTGTATGAATGTGGAGTGTGTGTTAGTGTATGAATGTGGAGTGTGTGTTAGTGTATGAATGTGGAGTGTGTGTTAGTGTATAAATGTGTGTTAGTGTATGAATGTGGAGGTGTGTAGTGTATGAATGTGGAGTGTGTGTTAGTGTATGAATGGGAGGTGTTAGTGTATGAATGTGGAGGTGTGTTAGTGTATGAATGTGGAGTGTGTGTTAGTGTATGAATGTGGGAGTGTGTGTTAGTGTATGAATGTAGAGTGTGTGTTAGTGTATGAATGTGGGAGGTGTAAGTTAGTGTATGAATGTGGGAGGTGTGTTAGTGTATGAATGTGGGAGTGTGTAAGTAGTATGAATGTGGAGTGTGTGTTAGTGTATGAAATGGAGGTGTGTTAGTGTAGGAATGTGGAGTGTGTTAGTGTATGAATGTGGAGGTGTTAGTGTATGGAATGTGGATGTGTGTTAGGTATGAATGTGAGTGTGTTAGTGTATGAATGTAGAGTAAGTAAGTAGTGTATGAATGTGGGAGGTGTGTTAGTGTATGAATGTGGAGTGTGTGTTAGTGTATGAATGTGGAGTGTGTGTTAGTGTATGAATGTGGAGTGTGTGTTAGTGTATGAATGTGGAGTGTGTGTTAGTGTATGAATGTGGAGTGTGTGTTAGTGTATGAATGTGGAGTGTGTGTTAGTGTATGAATGTAGAGTGTGTGTTAGTGTATGAATGTGGAGTGTGTGTTAGTGTATGAATGTGGAGTGTGTGTTAGTGTATGAATGTGGAGTGTGTGTTAGTGTATGAATGTGGAGTGTGTGTGTTAGTGTAGGAATGTGGAACCGTGTGTTAGTGTATGAATGTAGGTGTGTGTTAGTGTATGAATGTGGGTGTGTGTTGGTGTATGAATGTGGGTGTGTGTTAGTGTATGAATGTAGAGTGTGTGTTGGTGTATGAATGTGGAGGTGTGTGTTTAGTGTATGAATGTGGGTGTGTGTTAGTGTGTGTATGAATGTGGAGTGTGTGTGTTGGTGTATGAATGTGGAGTGTGTGTTAGTGTATGAATGTGGAGTGTGTGTTAGTGTATGAATGTAGGTGTGTGTTGGGCAGATGTGGAGTGTGTGTTTAGTGTATGAATGTAGAGTGTGTGTTGAGTGTATGAATGTAGGTGTGTGTTAGTGTATGAATGTAGGTGTGTGTTAGTGTATGAATGTGGAGTGTGTGTTAGTGTATGAATGTAGGGTGTGTGTTGAGTGTATGAATGTGGGTGTGTGTTAGTGTATGAATGTGGGTGTGTGTGTTGAGTGTATGAATGTGGAGTGTGTGTTAGTGTATGAATGTAGAGTGTGTGTTAGTGTATGAATGTGGAGTGTGTGTTAGTGTATGAATGTGGAGTGTGTGTTAGTGTATGAATGTGGAGTGTGTGTTAGTGTATGAATGTGGAGTGTGTGTTAGTGTAGGAATGTGGAGTGTGTGTTAGTGTATGAATGTGGAGTGTGTGTTAGTGTATGAATGTGGAGTGTGTTAGTGTATAAATGCGTAGTGTATGTTAACGTAAGAATGTGTAGTGAGTACTGGCATAGAGGTGAGGTGGGTGTGAAGGCGAGCTTAGGGTGGGCCAGATGTGGGTGGGTGGGTGATAGATGGGTGGGTGAGGGTGTGAAAGTGGGCGGGGTGCCAGGTCTTGGGACAGATGAAACCAACCAACCCACCCACCCACTTGAGGGAATATCAGGTAAGGTATAGTGTTCAAGAACAATGATTAATTATATTCATAAGAACATAAGAATGGAGGAAACTGCATCGGGCCTATTGACCCATACTGGGCAGTCCCATTTGCACCCAACCCCTATTGCTCATATATCCATCCAACATGTGTTTGAAGCTATCCAGGGTATTCGAGTTAATGATGATAATTGTTAGCTTGTTCCACTCGTCCACTACTCTATTTCTAAACCAATGTTTACCTATTTCGCGCCTAAATCTAAATTTGTCTAATTTAAAACCACTGTAACGAGTTCGCTCCTGGTTGGATAGTTTGAGTACCTTTGTAATGTCCCCTTTGTTTAGCCCTGACTTCCATTTATACATCTCGATCATGTCGCCCCTCACTCTACGTCTCTCGAGGGAGTGCAAATTAAGATGCTTTAACCTGTCTCTATACTCGAGGTTCCTAATGCCCGGGATTAGTCTTGTCATTCTCCTCTGAATTCTTTCTAGGGATTCTATATCCATTCTGTAATACAGTGACCAGAATTGAACTGCGTAATCCAAGTGAGGTCTCACTAGCGCAAGATATAGTTTTAGGATGACCTCGCTAATCTTGTAACTAACACTCCTTTGTATGAATCCAAGTACTCTATTAGCCTTGTTTCGAGCAACGGCATACTAAACTCTTCCTTACATTCCTTTAATAATCTGGCAAATATCTGATCGGGACCGGGTGACATATAAGGCTTTAGTTTGTCTATTTGCTTACTAACATCGTTACTAGTCACTACTATTTCACTTAATATATTTTCTTCATTATCTCTGTATAGAGTCGGTGCCTCGGGTATCATGTTTAAATTTTCGGTGGTGAAAACTGTTGAAAAATACCTATTCAGATTATTGCTCATTTCTCCGTCGTTATCAGCCAGCTAGCTTGCTTGTATCTGACTGTATTGGTCCAATCCTTGCTCGTGTTTTAGTTTGATACATTTGATAGAATCCCTTGGGGTTTGACTTCGTCTCCCTTGCTACCTTCAGTTCATTATTCCTCTTTGCTTTTCTTATCTCGGTCTTAACCCTACCGGGCAATACCTTATAATAATCTCGGAGGTAGACTTCACCACGATTTATCCTTCTACCTATAGCCTTCTTTTGTCCAATAATATTCTTTAAATAATTATTTATCCATTTATGGTCATTGTTGTTTAATCTGAGTTTTCTGTATGGTATGTTCTGCCTTTGTGCATTAAGTAACTCATTATTCAAATTGTTGTGGAACTCGTCAACCTCAGATCTCGTGATCAGGTCATCCTCAAACGTCAGGTCTCCAGGTGAGACCAGCCTCTGCGGGTACATTGTGTGAGGTCACCTCATGTGAGGTCATGTAATTCACCCCCAAGCATGATACCCCTTCTCTCAGCTGCCTCTTCAAACTATCAAAGTTTGCCCTTCTGAAATCTGGGACTTTAGTGGAATTTCCCTTGCGTTTGCCCTGAAATTCTAATTGGAATCTTATTTCTTTGTGATCGCTGTTAGCAAGTTCGTTCCCTACCTCGACATTACTAATGAGGTTTCTCTGTTTGACAGAACTAAATCGAGTATATTATTACCCCGGGTGGGTTCGGTTATATGTTGGCTTAGGAAACAGTCCTGGATTGTTTCAAGAAAATCCTCGGATTCTGAGTTACCCGTAAGGTCGATCCAATCTATTTGGCTAAAGTTAAAGTCGCCTACTATACAGACTTTGCTATGTATGGAAGCCCTGCGCATTTCATCCCAAATAAGTCGCTCACTAACTCTATCAAGATTAGGGGGTCTATATATTACTCCTATGATTAATTTTTCCCTAACGTCGAATAATTCTATCCAAATTGTTTCTGTATTCCGCTCAGTTTTTATTTCCTTATTTATTTCACACTTCAGATTATCAATGACATAGATTGCTTCTCCGCCTCTTTTCTTAATCTGCCTATGGTATGGAATAATTTGTAACTTGCAATTTGGTTTTCGACAGGTAACTCACGTGAGTCTAGGTTTATCCATGTTTCGGTGAATGCTATTATATCGATTTTTTCGGTACATCCATTTTGTTTCTCATACTCCTACTATTTGTTTAGTAGACATTTAAGTTAGTCGTGTTCCGAGTCCTCTCTTTGACGAGTTTAGGTTTTAACTCCCTGCCTAATTTAGTTTTGTCATCATTCCTAGCACTATTTCTCTGTAACCTTTCACTTTGTTTACCCGTTCCTACTGTAATCTCCTCCACCCCCGTGCTAACACCTTAGCAAAAAAAAAAAATGTGGCTTCCCTCCCAGCTACACAAGGACCTGGGCGGGCTCACTAACTCCATCATAGTAAAAAAAAATGTGACTACCCTCCCAGCTACACAAGGACCTGGGCGGGCTCACTAACTCCATCGTAGTAAAAAAAAAAAATGTGACTACCCTCCCAGCTACACAAGGACCTGGGCGGGCTCACTAACTCCATCGCAGTAAAAAAAAAAATGTGGCTTCCCTCCCAGCTACACAAGGACCTGGGCGGGCTCACTAACTCCATCATAGTAAAAAAAAATGTGACTACCCTCCCAGCTACACAAGGACCTGGGCGGGCTCACTAACTCCATCGTAGTAAAAAAAAAAAATGTGACTACCCTCCCAGCTACACAAGGACCTGGGCGGGCTCACTAACTCCATCGCAGTATATATACTGTAAAAAAAAAAATAATAAATAAATAATAATAATAATAAGCAGCCCTATATAAATAAACCAATATTAATACAAAGGTCTGACGACCCAAGGGAGCAGAACAAAGGTAAAATACCAATAGGAAAGATGAAGCGATCTGGTTGAGCCCAGATTCTCTCTACTCCTACTGTATTTCAGTTTCACCACATTTTCTTCAACCCCTAATAATCTTCTTTCACCTCATAACTAATGACTCCGTATCCGTATAGCAGTTTAAAGACTCCGACATCTTTTGAGCTGCCCTCTCGAGAGGGCCAGCCAAGGTTGTCACCTGTCTTCACATCCTAAGTATTTGTTTTCATATAATTCAGACACTGACAATCACCATTTCATTTCCAGGATTTATGAAGGATATTTTTTAAACGTCCAAAATCATATGCAATGCTGCTGTAACTCAAAAGGCGTTTAAGGCAAATGTGAAAATGTGAAAAGCAGCAACAGGAACACGAGTCAATAGAGGGACACAACGAATGAACAGACAACAAGCAGGGAACAGGTGAATGACGTGCGTGTGAGAGGTGACCCTCGGTGTGCTTGACTGCCCATGAACCTTCAGAGACGACAAAGGAAAAATTACAATGAATGACAATGTTGTTGTTACTGTTATTGGTGTTATTGTTGTCATTGTTGTAGTGTTATCAGGTAAACTATGATTAATTATTAAACCTTTGTAATATTGTGAAGTAAACCGTAATTAATACACCTGAGCAATAATATCAGGTAATCTATGATTATTAAACCTCTGTACTATTATCGAGTAAACCGTAATTGATAAACCCGCGCAATATCAGATAGACATTAATTGATAAACCAGTCTAATATTTTCGAATACATTTATAATTTAAAGAAAAAAATAGTTACACAATTCTCACTTGGCCATTCATGAAGGCAGGGAACAAATTGAATATATTCCGGCACTGAATGTTTTATTTTTTTTTTATTATTCCCCATTGGTTAATTGCTTTACCTGTAAGTTGAAAAAGCCGGAAGGCGTATATCATCAACGCATTAATTCCCTAGTTGTTGTTTTTCAATTTCAAACATAAACCTCGAGAATTTCCCCCCAAAACGATATAGAATTTCTGGAAAATAAATATGCATTCTATTTTCAAATGTATTAAAAGAAGAATAACGTTGCCAAATAAAACACAATAAAACATTCGGATATTTTATACTGAATCCGATCATATTTTACTCAACCGGTCATTTGCTCTCGGGCTGAATATAAGAAAGGATTTATGTTGTTTATTTGTGTAGTATTTGTTTTATTTACTTGTTTAAATACATGTTGTATAATAGTCATACCTAAGAACTCAATGTATCCATCCTTTCATGAGTCGACGTAGGCGGAAGGAGGGAGGGAAGGAGTGATGGAGGGAGAGAGTGATGAAAAGAGGGAAGGAAGGAAGGAAGGAAGGAAGGAAGGAGGGAGGAGGAGGGAGGGAGGGAGGGAGGAAGGAAGGAAGGAAGGAAGGAAGGAAGGAAGGAAGGAAGGAGGGAGGGAGGGAGGGAGGAAGGTACTGTAGGTAAGGAGACAGGTAGGGAGACAGACAGGCAGGTGTACTCAAACTTCTTATAATTAGTCTTCTCCAACTCAACTAATTTCTACTTCTATATATCCACAATTCGTTCGCTTCTAAAAAATATTTCATAGCACATCAACACTTTTCATAACTCTATATCCTAATTATAGAATAGAGAAATATGTGATACAATTAAGGCCACATAGATATTAACTCTCACTCATCTCGTAAACCATTAGATCAAAATATATTCCATTGACGACATAAACAAAAGGCGAATTATTTACATTATAAATTGTTATTCCACTTTTTTTCTCGTCAGATAGATAGTTAATGACCAGTTCATATTCCAATTAATATGAAAATACGTTTATAATGAGATTTGGATTATATCTTATTATATCTAAATGCCTCGTAATGACTTAATTATAAAAGGATTAGGGGGAATATTAACAGTGCGTCAGTAGATCATTTTCTTTACTCACTGTTAGTCGGGAGAGTAACTCGTATAGTTTGTCATTATCTGAGTGTATGTGTGTGTGTCATTACTCTATCCGTTACTGTATTATATAGGATGGCGCTTTATTCTTTGCTTTCCTGTAGGATGGTGTTCTATCCTTATACAGCTATACAGTACACACTTAAGTCAATTAACACACTTTTTTTTTTGCCCATACATTCCTTCATACTAGCATCCCTCTCATCTGAACACGCCTGCATAATAGCATCCCTCTCACCCACAGACTCATCCATACTAGCATCCCTCTCACCCCACATCCTCCTCCATACTACCCTACTAGCATCCCTCTCACCCCACACATATATGCCCTCCCCCATACTACCATAATAACATCCCTCTCACCCCACTCTCTCCTCCATACTACCATACTAACATCCTTCTCATCCCACTCTCTCCTCCATACAACACTCCTCTCGCCCACACACACTACTCCACACTAACAACCCCTCAATTCAACTATGTAAAGAGAGACAATATATTTTTATCAACACAAACATTATCAAGATTAATTTGTTAATGACCTTGACCTGAAACACGTGACACAGTTTAGAGTTTTAAATACCCTACAGGTGGGGTAATAATTTGTGGGTGCCACAGATGTTGACATTCCAGTCGCAAGCGTGTCGTTAAGCCGAGGACTTCGTTGGTGGATTATTTACGAGAATTAGCAAGGCATCAGTTTCTTGGAATCCTGCTCTCTGGATTTTATGATGGAAAGGGCAGTTTGATTGTGAATGGTTAAAAAATATTATTTAGATTTGTGAAGGTAGGTCGAGTGGAGTGCTGGCCTTATTACCTCCTAGTGTAGTGAATATTAAGTGTACAATTTGTTGCGTCTATATTATGACAAATGGGTTGTCAGACCTATTGTACCAACTTTAACTTTCTCTCGATAACTGAAGATTACGATGAAAATTCCCAGCACAATTGGACGTGCAAAGCCAGAGAGGTAAAGCCAAAATCAGAAAACACTCATACAATAATCACTAAAAGACCGATTTGTACATTAATTAACAACTTAACCGATTTGCCGCCCTTAATATTTACAAGTGCCCAAGATGGAAGTCATAAATTCTTGGAATAGTTTAAAAAAATAAAAGTTCACTGATGTAGTTAAAATCATGCATCTTCACAAGGTTACAAACGCTGACTGTGAACGTATAACTTTATTTGATGTTATCTGTACTCTGAAGTAAGGAGTTATTGTTGAAAATGAGGAACTTGACCTTTCCGAGTCCTAGAAAATGTCATTTGTTTCATTAATCAATATATAAAAACTCGTCTGACCCAGCGACGTGTAGTTTAGTTTATCATTATGCCTCCACGGTGCCAGCATCTATGTCGGATGTCAGAGTTAGCAACAAGAGAGGTCTGATGATAAATGCAAACGCACACACATGCAATCAGTGCAATAAGTGATTATCATACAGTGCCCCGATTGTGCACCCCAAGGAAAAGTCAGACAGTGGGCACTTTATCGGTCACCTTTAAAATGCCAGTGACAAGGACCACCGCGGTGTTTACATATATCGTGAAAACTGTGTCGGCGACCCCAAGCACCAGGGACAAAGACCCAAGGTCTTTACGACTGACAAATATTAACAGATGTCTACCAGTGTCAGTGTCCCTCAAAGTGCCGCCAGTGACAAACACTTCCGTCCGCCCACAACAGATTTCAACAGATGGCCACCAATCACTTACTCCCGACGCACTCTGTACCATCTAAAGCGTGGGAACGGTTATCCTGATGGCAGTGTTATCGCGCTACTCAAGTCACTGAACATATTCCACGCGCGGAGCCGTAGACAAGGCCGTCATGCACATAAGCCCATTAGAACCGTAACCTCCACTAGGAAACCGGAGAAACCCACCCCTGACAGACCATACCACCACACTGAAGTTCCACGGATATGGTTTGATCTCCCGTCTTTACTGCTATCCAACGTCACTTCCCTAGCTAACAAGTTCGACGAGCTGGCAACTACAGTCAGGTCAACCGCCGCGAGCGTCGTTGCCATATGTAAGGCTTGGCAAATTGTACCTGAAACGTGTCATATTGAGGGATATCAACTCTTTCATCACCTTCGTTCACAAAGACGCGGAGGGGGCGTTGCCCTCTTCTGTCAAGATGACCTACGCCCGTCACGCCTGGATGTTCAAGTCCCAGCAGATATGGAAGCATTATGGGTACGTGTCGTGCTACGAGCCCACCCACGCAACACTGCTTCCATTATAATCTGTGTTGCATACCATCCGCCTCGATCACCCACCAGAGACACTCTTATCAATCATTTCATCACCACCTCAGACCACCTCAGAGTTAGGTACCCATGTGCCAAGTTAGTATTATGTGGGGATTTAAATGAAATTGACACCACTGATATCCAGGACCAGCTATCACTATCACAAGTTGTGACCTTCCCCACACACGGTCAAAATACCCTTGACCTTATCTTAACTGACTTAGCGGACCACTACCAACCACCTCAACAAATGCCTCCTATCGGGTGTAGCACACACTTATCAGTGCTCTGGTCCCCAGCTGCCACTCCCACTCAAGTACAGAGACCCTACATCAAGACCTACAGGCCGATTACTGACTCTGCAGTGCGCCTCTTCGGGCAGTGGATAGTTCACCATCCCTGGACTGAAGTACTTAGCGTGGATGACGTGGAAACCAAATGGATAAATTATACCAACACCACCACGGAAGCTCACCACCACTTCTTCCCCGAGAAGTCCATCAGATCTCACCCAGCTGACTTGCCCTGGATCACACCTCGGATCAAAAGACTTATGCAACAGAGAGACAGAGCCTTTCATCTCAATGACCACATCTGCTACAGGTCACTTCGCAACAGAGTCATCCGCGAAATACGCACTGCAAAGAAGTCCCACTACCCAACCAAATTACAACACCTGAAGCAGACCAACATCAGTCAATGGTATGGTAAGCTTAAAGAACTCTATGGACTAAACAATAAGACACAACCCCTCCCCTTCCTTAGCCATCTCACTAATGTTGACGCAGCTGAGCAAACAAATAACCATTTCGCCAGACGCTCCCACGGCTTGACACAACCACTCTCCCTGCTTACCTACCAGCCCCCCTTCCCACTGACTTAGTAGAAGAATTTGACGTAGCAAAACGCCTGGACAAACTAAAATTAAAACGCTCTACCACCCCCATTGACTTACCAATGAAACTCTTCAAGGAGTTCTCCCCGGAGCTTGCTAAGCCCCTCTGCTCCATCATCAATGCTTCTCTCAGTCAAGCCAGATGCCCAGCTGACTGGAAGACCTCTTATGTATCACCAGTGCCCAAGTCAACCAGCCCACAATCCTTAAATCAGCTACGACCTATTGCAATCACCCCAATACCCAGCCTAATCAGTGAAAGTTTTGTGTTCGACTGGGCTTATGCTGATATTGCAGGAGTCGTAGACCCTCAGCAATTTAGCAACATGAAAACTTCCTCCACCACTCACTGTCTTGTCAGCTTTCTCGATTACATATACCGCCATCTCGAGAAACGAAAAACGTCTGTAGCTGTCGCCTTCATTGATTTCACTAAAGCATTCGACCTAGTCGACCACAATATAATCATCAACAAAGCTATTGACCTCGGGCTTCGGAGAAGCCTTATACCATGGCTTACAGACTTCCTCAGTGACCGACGCCAAGCTGTACGCTTCCGAGGGGGCTGTCTCCACCTTTCAGTCACTCACCTGTGGCGTCCCCCAAGGCACCAAGATGGAACCACTCTGCTTCCTTATGCTCATCAATGATGCCCTAAGAGAAACCCCTGCTCGCTGGAAATATGTCGACGACTCCACCATTGGGATCAGCGTCAACAATTCTGCTCCCAACTATACCGCCCTTCAGGATTTATTGAACAGTCTCCAAAACTGGGCCACCAACAACCATGTCATCATCAACCATACCAAGACCATGGTTATGCACATCAACCTCTCCTCCGACATTGTCCCACCTCCTTCCATTACTCTAGGTCCGAACGCACTCCAGGTTGTAGATTCCACGAAGCTCCTCGGCGTCACCATAGACAACAAACTAAATTGGAAACCACACGTCAGTGAAGTTGTCAAATCCTCCAGTTTCCGTCTCCACCTCCTCCGCCGACTCAAGTCCCTCAGGTTCCTGCACCCGAGCTCCTCAGTGTTTACACAACATTCATACTTCCAAGCTCACCTATGCCTCCCCCACCTGGTCTTCCTCCCTAAATGCCACACAACGTAAACACCTAGAAAAAGTGCAAAAGAGGGCATGCAAGATTATTCTCTCCCCTTCCTACTCCACATATCAAGAAGCGTTCAACACACTGACCCTTTCGACTCTCACTGACCATCACCACGACCTCATCTACAAATTTGGTAAGAAGCTTCTACACCATCCTCGACACCGGCTCCTACTACCACCTGAGATCCCTAGTCCGAGAATTGCTGTTCGACACCACAACGCATCCAGCCCATACGTGCACGAACTGATCGCTATAAGAACAGCCCAGTCCCAACCATTGTAAAAATTATCAATAACTTGTAATAAACCAGTGTATTCACTCCCAGTAAACACTACTCCTTGCACTGTCACTATGTTGAAATGAACTGTAGTTTGAGCTTTTCCCCATCTAGTTATTATATGTCTTATTTGTGTCACTTATGTTACTTGTATATTATTTGTAATTCGAAACCCATTCCCCAAATATGTAACTGTATATTTTCAGCCTTGTGGCTGCCAAGCTCTTTCAATAAACCGTTAATTATTATTATTATTATTACCCATCTGCCTGCCCGCTCAAACACTCACCAGCCCGCCTGCACACACACTCACCAGCCCGCCTGCACACGCACACACCCGCCCGCATATACTGTAGTGGATTTCTCCCCTACAAACGCTGTTTGTCGCTGTGTAGCCGACCCCCACCAATTCTCCAGTGTATGCCTCGTGGTCTAGGTCAACCAGCGCCGCCATACATCACGGAGCGGGGGTCAACTACTAAGCCACGACAACCCCCGCTATTTAAGACCTGACCTCGTGGTGACCTGTCTCTTTCTACCTACACCAACCAGCCAGCAACACCTCCTCCTCCTCCTCCTCCGCCTGCCTGGCGGTCCTCGCTCCCGCCGGCGAGCATGGCGACCCACAGGCTGGTCCTCCTCTGAACATCCTCACCAACCAGCTCTCTCTACATCACGCTTGTAACCATGCTGCCTTCCCAGCACCAAGCTGCATTGTACATCCAATACAACATGTATATAGAGAGCACATTGTGAGTTTCCTTTCTCCAACCCATCCTGAGTGTGAACCCAAAACAACTCATAACCCCACAATACGTACACATCCCTCCCCCTCCACACACACACACAATGGCACAAATGTTATTAGCAGTGTGTGTGTGTGTCTAGAGATTTCACTAGATCGTGATTGTTTCCATGAGTGTGTTTTACTCTCATCCATTTTTCTACTATATTCGGGTTAATATTACACTACTCCACTGATTATTTGAGTTTACCTCCACGTAAGAGTATAAGTAATAAATAAAACATGAAACAAATACCCATCAAAATCCGAGAAGTTTAATAACATCGAGAAACACTCATACTGTTTACTAAGAAAACATCTAGTGAACCAACTTTCATAAAACTGCGGGTTTCCTCCGTCTATAACTCTGATGTCAAACATTCCTTGATGTTTACTCTTAATGTTTGGTTTTCATTGGCCCGTAGACGCTTGCCTCTGCCTTAAGCTCAAGATTTAGCTCTCACCTGGTAGCACAGATTTAGTTCGTATCTCTATGACGACATCCAGTAGGAGTAACTGGGTCTTGATCACTATGTAAACACGACAAGTCTAGGTCATGATACATACTCGACCTCCACCAGAAGACACCACCACCACACGCATACAGCAGAGCTCTAGAAAGTGTGTTGGTTTTAATCTATCATACACAACGCATAGTATTTAAGTTCGTATTGTAGATTAGATCATACACTAGACATTAATTACTAAAAAAAACATAATTAAATGAATATACATATCACTTCATAATAACTAAAGATATAGAGACAGTATTGCAAGAAAAAATTGTATTGCAAAATAATTCGTTGTGCTTTAAGCTTTCACCCGGCGATTATACCCAAAACATATAACAAACACACGGGTTTTACTTTATCGGAGCCCATCAATTGTGTTCATATAATATTAGTGGAGGTTATTATTATTAGCGATTCATACCAAATTAATAATGACCTGCACATGCTGTAATAATACCCAGAGATATTAAATGACTATTAGATATTATTAATATATTTATAAGCATTGTTGATTATCATGATTATGTTCACATGTTTAAGGCAATTTTATCGTTTATGTCTGGAATATGCTCAACTAAGATAATAATTCGAGTAAACTTTAAATGTAAGATGTAATGCTTTTGCTAAATAGGAATAACATTTGTTTTTTATTATTACAACTCAGCGTAAATTATTTCATGTGTGGTAAAATTGTCATTTCGTCGTGGCTATCATAACAGAAGCACACACTCGAGTCGATGATACCAGGACTCCAGTTATACACCCTCGTGTGTGAAAATTGCATATAAAAATGATCGACATATTGTGATACAACTTGCACTCGATCTCCAGTAATCACAAGAAACACTGAAAAACATGCCAGTTCTAAGAAGATGCATGATGCTGAAATTGAAAATTATTTAAAATATCAGGTAATAAAGGCATAAAGTAACTCAAAGTTTCGGAAGTTGATCGAGTTAACGATATACGCAAGTCACTTTCTAAAATTAGTGGATAAAGCAAATTTTCGGAGTGACCTTACCTAATAAACATGATCCTGATCTTCAACTTATCAGTTAGCGGAAACGTAATATTCTCGAGCAAATATAAAAACAATGGTAACTGATATACTGTACATGTCCACCGTATCATAATACACGCAGCAGATGCGGTTCTCACCTTGTCCTGGTGGTAGTGGAAGCCTTGACATCATCCATTAACAACATTCATGAATGAGGCCATAGTTCTGCTTTCATTATTCAAATTATATACAAATTAATCTATATTTAAATCAAAATTTTATAAACAGTAACACAAGAGATGGTGGATACTGCCATCACTCAACAAGGATCAGTAAAGCTCCTCTATATAATGTGACACAGTGACGTACAAGAGGTCATGAATGTCAGAACCCCAAAGAGTAACTCACTGACAATCCTACAGTAACAATATTCTGGTGTTGTCATTCTTATTCATTTAATTAGTAACTTTCATTCTATACACTTCCATCTCAAATTAATAATAATAAACCTGATAGGACCTGACCGAACAACCAAAGAAACCTACCTAATCTTACCTAACTTCCTAGCTGGGTGGAGGAACCAACAAGACAAAAGAAGAAACAAAGGAACCTAAAGAACCAAACCTGAAATCGAAGTCCAAAAATCAATATAGAGTTATGTGGTTGACTTCTTCCGAATCTTAACCACCCTAAAAAAATTATATGAAAAAACAAAGTAAGAATACTGCAGTTACCACAACTATTATGCATGTTCTTGAAATTCGGGAGAAGTGGTCTTCAATATATTACTAGTCGAAAATATTTTGTTTACCAGCAAATCTCAGTAGCATAAAAAAAATCCTGCAAAATTTCAGACGAAAATTCCTACTACTAACCGGGAAG
This sequence comes from Homarus americanus, assembly GCF_018991925.1. Lineage (NCBI taxonomy): Eukaryota > Metazoa > Arthropoda > Malacostraca > Decapoda > Nephropidae > Homarus > Homarus americanus. Next base: position 2,557,605 of record NW_024731852.1, read on the forward strand.
GTAACAAATGCAACACTAACTTCAAAATAATACGAGGATGTAATGTTGGGTCAGCATGATTAAGTTAGATTAGATTGTGTTTAAGTAGTTTGTTGGTATGTTACATTAGGATAAGTTAGGGTATTAAGTTAGATTAAGTTAGGCGAGTATAGCTTAGGTTTAAATATTTAATTGTTTATTGTTAGAAATGATTTAGTATCAAAGTGTCCAACCCGATTTTAAACAGACTTGGACATTTTCATCAATTCACTGGTAATTTTTTATTAAACCATTAATGACAAACGAACCAACGAAACCTGACCTAACCTCGCCTAACTACAATTTATAACTTACTAGTTAAGCAATTTGGTTAGGTTATATTAATTACCTAAGAATATAAGAACATAAGAATGGAGGAAACTGCAGAGGGCCTATTTGCCCTGACTGGGCAGTCCCATTTAAACCCAACCCCTATCGCCCATATATCCATCCAACCTATGTTTGAAGCTATCCAGCCTATTAGAGTTAATGATGATGTTTGGTAGCTTATTCCATTCATCGACTACTCTTATTTCCAAACCAATGTTTGCCTATTTCACGCCTAAATCTAAATTTGTCTAACTTGAAACCATTGTTACGAGTACGCTCCTGGTTTGATAGTATGAGTATCTTTGTTATATCACCTTTGTTCAGCCCTGACTTCCATTTATACACCTCGATCATATCGCCCCTCCCTCTACGTCTCACGAAGGAGTGCAGATTAAGATGCTTTAACCTATCTCTGTACTCGAGGTTCCAAATGCCCGGGATTAGTCTTGTCATTCTCCTCTGAATTCTTTCTAGGGATTCTATATCCATTCTGTAGTACGGTGACCAGAATTGAACTGCGTAATCCAAGTGAGGTCTCACAAGCGCTAGATATAATTTTAAGATGACCTCGCTAGTCTTGTAATTAACACTCCTTTGTATGAACTCAAGTACTATGTTAGCCTTGTTTCGAACAAATACACATTGTTTACTCGGTTTAAGATTCCTACTTATCATTACTCCTAAACCTTTCTCATAGCCAGATTTTTCTATAACATCGTTGTTCGTATGGTATCTGGTTTCCCTGTTTACATCTCCTAGACTAAGTACTTTACATTTGTCCACATTAAATTAGATTAGGTTTCCTTGGTTTGAAGCATGGTGCCCTTCCAAAATATTCACCTTATATTTGATGGGTAATTGTTTTTAAGTTCCAGTTTATAATATTTCTTCTCTCACTCCGCCAGCTGACAATGTGAACATAAGAAGGGAGTAAGGAATTGTCGTGTCACTAAAGCTACAATAATTCAAATACTCAATGTATTATTTCCTTTGATAATGTTTGAATAGCATTCAATTTTAATTGCCGACTGTAAGGAAACATCTCCTGTCCTTTCTTATGTTTTCACTACCAACGGGAGGATAACGACGCCAAGTTGTAAACACACTGGCATACAAGAAAACACTATGTACTCCGCCAAGTCGATGGGAAACATTATATGTGTTTTTTTCGTGGATTGATTGGTAATAGGTTATAGTGAAGGGGAATAAGGTAATATTTCTAGTTTTAGTAGTTGGTTGTGTCATGAATGGAGTTCGCTCTGGTCCACAACAGATATATCCTCACCGTGTAGCCTACTGTACATCCTCATATTTAACACATTAACCTCAATAAATACAACCCGTGTTGACCACCACTTACCTCTTGATTTGATATTCCTTCGCCAACGATAACACTTCACTTCGACACTGTTAACGCGGCAACAGCGGCACTAGAACTGATCGTTGTGCTTCATGACAGTCAGGTGTCGAACCTTAATGGGACTGAATGAACCTATCTCATTACTGTGAGAAGACTTTGAGTGTATCTTTCTCTTTGAATTTACGAAATACCTGATTCGCTGATCTAGAACCTATGTGCAATGTGCACATATTATTCTATGCACAAACGAAACCTTCATTCTTCCAGTTATAAAGACTATTATTCCATATGAATGAGTTCACTGTAACGAACACACATCACCCCTGGTCACGAACCTCTGAAACAATACTTCCAAACTCTGTACTCATCAGTGTCTCAAAGTGACAGTTAACTATGAAGAAACGTTGAGAATGTTGTTCTTATTTTCTTTAACTCACTTTATTAAATGAATAAAACAAAAACAAAATACACAATAAGATCGTACACAACTATAATAAATCGTCATATATCGTTAACGAGCGACAAAAGAAAACTTTTTTTTTCGAATCAACGCATTCGAAGACGTCCACCAGGCAGGATTACCAACCAATTGTTTAAAGCCATTCAGTAAGATCGCGTACAAATAATGACAATATTTCAGTAATTCCGTGACATCCCTAAGTGAAACAGTAATTACATGAAATTACTGAAATTTTTAGTGATTTCACGAAATTACTGGTTTCACAATCTTACTGTAAAACACACACACACACACACACACACACATATAGAGGTAAAATTGTTGTTAATAGCTATATAAGTATATATAAATAACGAGATATTAGGAGGCAATATTACTCCCGCTGTCCATGGAGGTAATGGTCCATTATAAGCTTCCCAAAAGCTATTTATAAAGGAATTCTGGCCAGGTAGTCCAGGGGCCGTCGGCAAAATGTGTTCCCCAAACTTTTTGCTTCTCTGATGAAGTTTTGTTTTGACCAACTTTTAATTACAGCGCATTTATAATTACCAAATCTTGAATTACGGCCGCAATTACGTGGCTTTGCTTGGGTGGGAGGAGGGGGGGGTGGGGGGGGTGAGAGAGAGATGGGAAGGGGAGAAGCAAGAGAGACGAGAGAAGAGGGAAGGAAGTACTGTATAGGGCCATACACAGGGGGGGGAGGGGAGGGACAGTGAAGACCTATCAGTAAACAGTTGTGCAAAATGGTATATCAAGCAAAAACTTAAGTGCCTTCCCTGATAACCTCGTAGGTAGCCATGACCCTGTGAGGCAAGGGTCAAAAACTACAACACAGGAATTGAATTTTACGATTTTTGTTTATGCATAAGGGCTCATTTTGATTCTGTTAAGTGCTTGGTCAGTCTGTAATAAAGTACTTGGTAGTTTAGAGCAGGATGAGGGGCGCCGTCCGTGTTCGCCGCCAGTACAATGAAACTTAACTCAGATAATTATCTTTTATGCTCTACTTCATCGAAAAATTTTGCCAAGTTTAGTTATATGACGACCTAGGGGATTGTCCGGTCACATATATTGTCCATGTTAGTAGAAAATTCATACTAAACACACACACACACACCGGTTGCAACTCTATTAATAAACCGTTTATTATTATTATACACACACACACACACACACACACCCACACCAGAAAAAAAATATCAAAGTTGTTAAAGCAGACCACTAAATGATATTCTTGGAACGACCTGAAGTGGCATCTACTGTGAGTACCAAATTCTCTACCCAGTTGTTGTCGTGCTTTGATAATGATAAGGGTGGTGGGTGTGTGAGGCGGTGGGTGTGTGAGGCGGTGGGTGATGTGAGATGGTGGGTCGTGTGAGATGGTGGGTCGTGTGAGATGGTGGGTCGTGTGAGATGGTGGGTCGTGTGAGATGGTGGGTCGTGTGAGATGGTAGGTCGTGTGAGATGGTAGGTCGTGTGAGGTGGTGGGTCGTGTGAGGCGGTGGGTCGTGTGAGGCAGAACACCAGGTTGAGTGAGAGAATGAGAAGCCCTTCATGTCCACCACTGTTACCTAACCTAACCAAACATACCTGGCAAGTGTTCGCGTGTAGATCGTAGACTCACGCCATGAAAACCAAAGCCAAACACCACTAATACAAACCGTCAAAACTATCCAGCTATATCAATGTACAACAACGTGTTTATGGATGTTACGCCAGACGAACGATCGCCGGTATTTTGTCAGCAATGGCTCAAGATTACCCAGAGCCAAAATTAAATAAAAGGTATTGAAGTCACCACTTGATATCCTCATTTTCCCTCCACTTAACACCGTCATCCCTGCCTGATTATACTGTAATTGGATCCTAATTTACCTGTGTATTATTCACGGGTAAAAAAGAGAATATAATGAGGGACTTCAGAATCCAATCACCGCCCACAGACCAGCAGCTTCCCGCACTGTTCATTAACGGGAAACTTAATAATTACTAATGACCTAATTACCTACGTCACTCCCCTTGCTGGTAATTAAAATGATAAGTAAACTTGTTTCATAAATTTAAGGGATAATTAGGTACGAGAAGATCGCCGCTAATTGTGTTTCCGGAGACTGTGTGTGGAGTTATGAGGGAGCGGCTGTTCTTGATCACCGGTTCACTTGTGTTAATTTATAGTTTTAATAATTCCAAGAACACTTCCTCGCTGAGACAAGTGACAATTGACATAATATATAGATAATATATAATAATTCCCCTTCAAATAACAATAAACAAAACCTTAAAATACTTATATGGAATTTGATATGCTGTATAATACCTTAAAAAAAGAAGCTATAACAAGTCACTTAAAATACCATTAGGATCCTTCACATTCCATTAAATACGACCAGAGAGACAAACATTCACACACATACACAGGATCAGACATAAAACAAACATACACACAAATTCAAGTACATAAATACACACACACACACACACAGTTATATACGGTATGACAACATCTGACATTCATGCTACCTGACAAGAATCACTGATGACAACCTCTGGAAATTAGCCGTGATGAAGCGTGTAAATCAGAATGTGTGTATGTGTGTGTGTGTGTGTGTGTGTGTGTGTGTGTGTGTGTGTGTGTGTGTGTGTGTGTGTGTGTGTAAGATAAGGATATTGACTTACTATTTCTTTCCATATTTACATACAGTTAAACAACGTTATTAAATTTGATCATTATCTTATCCACCTTAATGATATTGCTTATTAAATGGAGTAATTAAATGAGTAAGCACCTGTCTGGATAATACAGGTAATGCTATACAAGGAAGAACACCATCTGAGAGCCAGGCAACCAGGTCACGACGAACTAGCCAGGTAACATGATGACTAGAGAGGTAATGAGCATATAGTGATCCTCCTTACCTGTCATTAGATGTAACAGGTATCCTAGACTGTAGTGGGAAAGAGAGAAAAAAGTGAAAATATATCTATGAAAAAACAAGCAAGTGGTGTTACCATCCTTTACTATATATAAAAAAAAATCTGGCGATGAAAAGGAAAAAAAAAATAGAAAAAAATCATTAGGTCTCACAACACCGCAGCTTGAAAAAATGGAGCAAAATTAAGCTTCTCCATATGAGGTTCAGTTTCATTAAAGCTCAGCGTTTTCCGAACATTACTCGGATACGAGCCATAATTAAGGCCGGTTCTGGTGTAATTACCTAACACGAACGACACATTACTCGACCAGTGCGAGGAACACCACACAAAAGCTTGAAAGAATCCTTTTAAGTTAATGAAGCAATCCCAGACACCGTTTTCATTATAGCCCCATGCAGTGTTTGGGAGGAGGGAGGGACGGAGGCATCATCTCTCCAAGACGTGAGTAACTCTCCTCACAATGGCTGTATTGAATCTTCTTATTACTATTGGGTCTCGAACTAAACACCACACGGCAGGGAGTAGTTGGCAGTGCAGTGTTAGATGACAATTAAGTTCACACAATCTTTCAAACAAACTACACAGTCTATCACACCACACAATCACACAGTCTGTCGCACCACACAATCACACACTCTGTTGCACCACACAATCAACCAGTCTATCACACCACGCAATCACACAGTCTGTCGCACCACACAATCACACAGTCTGTTGCATCACCCAATCAACCAGTCTATCACACCACACAATCACACAGTCTATCGCACCACACAATCACACAGTCTGTCGCACCACACAATCACACACTCTGTCGCACCACACAATCACACAGTCTGTCGCACCACACAATCACACAGTTTGTCGCACCACACAATCACACACTCTGTCGCACCACACAATCACACAGTCTGTCGCACCACACAATCACACAGTCTGTCGCACCACACAATCACACACTCTGTCGCACCACACAATCACACAGTCTGTCGCACCACACAATCACACAGTCTGTCACACACTACACAAACACACAGTCTGTTACACTACACAAACACACAGTCTGCCAAACAGCACATAGTCTTTCACACACCACAAATAACTCGTGTTTGGGAAGAAGACATCAGACCATATAAATAATTTCACTCACTTCCTCATTAGCTCCTTAATCTTCTCCTGAAATCACTCTCTGTTTGTCTATCTCTCTCTTTCTCTCTTTATTTCACTTTCTCCCTTTCTTTTCCTTTCTTTTCCACTCTCTTTCTCTCATTTTCTGTCTTTTTCTTTCCTTTTCTCTCTCTTCTACCTCTCTTTTCCTTCCCTTTTCTCTTTCTCTCTCTATTTCACCAATTCTTACGAATTTTACAGAACCAGGCCCGTACCTTGAGTCTATTTTTAGCTGTCGACAAATTCCCTCAGTTGGACCCAGACTTGTTTATGTTATGGGGGAAGGCTTTTTTCAGTGGGAACGGGATCATGTTTAGCTTATAAAGAACATGAAACGTGGTGTAAAAAGTGACGGTATCTGGGTAGTGTAAAGGACGATAATAAAGGATAAAAACAGTGATAAATGAATGGAATAAAGAGAATGATGATAATACAAGAAAAAAACTATGAAACAATACGATAATGAGGGAAGTAGAGTTTGCTAATGGGAGGATATGATAATTAAGAAAGAAAAGATAGTGATTAAAGAGAACGAAGGGATTATACAGGATGATAAAGATAGGGAGAAGAGATAATAAATAATAAGCATACATGAGATGATAGTCGAAGAAGATAAAATTGAAGAAGTTGACGATACGAATAAAAATATCGATATTATACCAATCACGGGGTTAGTTGGTAAGACTTCCTCTTTTTATATAACTGAGAAGACATTAGTAAATACGTTTTGAATAAAGTGTTTTTAACATTTGTGAAAGATGGGAGGAACATTATTAAAAAAAATCTTGAGTAAAATAAATATGATTAATGTTTATAATGTATAGTTAGGCACGATGAGAGAGAGAGAGAGAGAGAGAGAGAGAGAGAGAGAGAGAGAGAGAGAGAGAGAGAGAGAGAGAGAGAGAGAGAGACTACACAACGTTAATAAAATAAATCACCCCCAAAGCAAAATAAATAATCCCAGGAAGGCAGTAGACAACAAGGGATAAATCTTTCTCCCGGGGAACAGTTATGAAAATAAAAACAATGAAGCCTTCACCATAGAGCCGGATGGAGGCTTTTTCATAAAGTCTGGGATAGTGTGCTGTAGGGAGGGGGGTAGGGAGGAGGGGAGGGAGGAGGGGTAGGGAGGGGTAGGGAGGATAGGTAGAGGATAGGGAGGGGGGTAGGGTGGGGGGTAGGTAGGAGGGAGGGAGGGGGTAGGGGTGGGGGTGAAATAGGGGCAGAGGATAAGCCAGCCTCTCCCTTCCCTCTACAGTAATTGGCTGGACTAGACTCGTTGTTTATACTAGACAGGTTCAAGGCAGGTGTTACTTCTGACGTTATTAAATTATTCTCAGTGTGATGTTGTTTCTCGGTAGTTCGTGGATATTTATGTTAAAAGAAATTCCCGCATTATTGTGTTAGCTTAAGAGTTTAGGGTTAAAAAGGTAATTATTTTGGTGATTATAAACTTGTAATAAATCTTTGGAATATTTTTATTCGTTTTGAAACTGTGGTGTGTGTGTGTGTGTGTGTGTGTGTGTGTGTGTGTGTGTGTGTGTGTGTGTGTGTGTGTGTGTGTGTGTGTGTGTACATGTAGAACGTTAATACCTCCTGTGTAAATGTACATGTGCACAAATTCATATTTCCTTAGGTAAATCACGGAATATAATCCTTAAGTATGAAAGGGAAAATGAATTAGATTTTTTCCAACGACAAAACAAACAAATTTACAAAAATGCCAACAAAACAAATACAACCATAACTTGTTCATAGTACCAAAACGTCCATTAACGCTTCTGAATAATCCAGTGAGATCTTTAGAGCATTAATCGACTATTCTATTCTCGTCGATGTGTTGCTCTCCCGCGTATGTACACCTGGTGTTTATCGTACACAATTAAACACCTGTATAATTTAACGCTAAAGGGTGAAATATTTTTAATCAAGTCTAAAACATAATATTCATCATCATTTCTTTTTATCCCTCGTCACTTATTCTTTTTACACACTTTTATTTACACATTCATTTTTTTTACAATTTACACACTGTAGAAGTTTACACATTTCCTTAGTCTTCCCTGGATACGTCACAGTGACTCCTTGTATAATAAGTTATCATAATAGTAGTAGTAGTGTAAGTAGTAGGGATAGTAATTGATGTATAACGATAACTGACGATAACAAGAGGTAGAGTAATAGTGAAAAAAGTAAGATCGTTTAACAATAATAGTAGCAGTGGTAGTAACTGTACTAATAACAGTAGTAAGGTTAATATGAGGATTTTTGATCCCATAGCCGCATGTCACCGTAACTTAGCTCACGATGCTGCACACAGGAGGAACAAGAACGACAAGATAAGGGCATACGGGGAGAGAATTCAGAACGTTGATCAAGGCAGCTTCACTCCTCTGGTGTTCACAACCTCTGGTGGGATGGGACCAAGTGCAAGATGTTTCTACGCCAGACTCGCGGAGGTGATCTCCTAACAGAAGCAGCAGCCCAGACGTTATGTTACAGCCTGGATGAGATGTCGACTCTCCTTCGGTCCGCTTTGCTCTGCCTCAGGGGAACGAGAGCTTCGGCCCCAAAGCCGACAACAGTTGCAGATATTGACTATGAGGCTACAGTCACTGAATGCCGCATAGATCTGCGGCTCAATTAACTCAACACAGCTAGGATAGCTACTTATGTATAAGGATATTTAAGGTAATAAAATGGTGGCGAAGGTATGGCTATTGGGGGAGGCTGGAGGCCATAAAAAAAAGGTTAATATGAGGACTTCAGGAGCAGTAGTTGTGATAGATTCTTGGTTCTTGTTCATAATTTCACTGGTGGGCGGCCTTCAAGGGTGGTGGGTGGCTTTCACGGATGGTGGATGGCTTTCAGGGGTGTTGGGTGGCTTTCTGGGGTTGGTGGGTGACCTTCAGTGGTGGTAAGCGGCCTTCAGGGGCAGTGGGTGGCTTTCAAGGGGTAGTGGGCGGTCTTCAGGGGTAGTGGGTGGCCTTCAAGGGTGGTGGGTGGCTTTCAGGGGTGGTGGGTGACCTTCAGTGGTGGTAAGCGGCCTTCAGGGGTAGTGAGTGGCTTTCAAGGGGTAGTGGGCGGCCTTCAGGGGTTGGTGGGTGGCCTTCAGGGGTGCCTGGTCGGCCTCCATGGGTGGTGAGCGGCCTTCGGGGGTGGTAGGCGTCCTTCCGGGGAGGCAGGCGACCTCCATGGGTGGCGGGCGGTCTGCAGGGGTGGTGGGCGGCCTTCAGGGGGTGGTGGGGTGGCCGCTAATAATACCATAATCAGCTGCTCGAGAAACCCAGACATACCTCAGTGTAGGAGTCACCACCCTCTCACCCTCTCTCTCACCTCTCACCCTCCCTCTCACCCTCCCTCTCACCTCTCACTCTCCCTCGCTCTCCCTCACCCCTACCTTCACCGCTCTCTCTCTCTCTCTCTCTTTCTCTTGTTCCTCCCACAGTTCATTCCTCATATATTTACCTTCTCTCCCTTCACTCCCGCATTAGTACCCTTCTACTCTCTGTCTCTCTGTCTACCAATACTTCTTTCTCCCCCCACCCTCACATCACCGCCTCCATCTACCTCTCCCCTTCTTCATTACCTCATTCTTATTTCTTGTTCCCTTCACTATTCTTTTACTCTCTCCTATCCCTCTCCCTGGTTTGCTTTCTCCTCTACGTCTTCATCTCTCCTCCATCTCTCTCTCTTTTCCCTTCCTCCTCCTCCTTTTCTCTCTCCCTCTCTTCACTACCTCGTCACCTCTCCCAGCTCCCTCTGGCGGCAGCCCAGGACTATAAATAGCTGCACTCATAAGCGACTCTAGCGTGAGTGAGAGGGAGAGGGAGGGGGTGAATGGTGGGAGAGGGAGGGATGAATGGTGGGGGAGGAGGGTGAATGGTGGGAGGGAGGTGAATGGGGAGAGGGAGGGGGGTGAATGGTGGGGGAGGGAGGGTGAATGGTGGGGAGGATGGTGGGGAGGAAGGTGAATGGTGGGGAGGGAGGTGAATGGTGGGGAGGTATGGAGGGAGATAGACAACGGGCAGCAAGTTTGTAGTCACTTATCATACACACAAAATTATCGCTCTCTCTCTCTCTCTCTCTCTCTCTCTCTCTCTCTCTCTCTCTCTCTCTCTCTCTCTCTTATTACAGTGCTCGCTAATTTATCTAGATTTCTTTCTCTCGTTCTATTATCTGTCTTCCATCTTGTTCTATATTATTATTATTTATCTATTGTTGTTTATCTTATTGTTTCAGTTATTTCTTCTTTATTCAATCTCTTATTTTCTTGTTTTGTTCCTAAATTCGCTTTCATTTATTGTCCATATTTTTCTTCCATAATCTCTGTCTTTATTCCCCTTTATTTTCTTTTTATAGTCTTTATTAACCTTAAAAAAATTCTTTATTCATTAGGCATAAATATTTTTGCTATGGTTTAGAAAACTGTAGAAATTCTGGAACAGTTTACGTGGAAAATGTTGTAGGAATTGGCGACACTATGTTGGAAGATGCTTAAAAAAATAGCTTGAATATTCTCCATCTGATGAGTTCGTTGACAGACAGACAGACAGACAGACAGACCTTTATAAATAAACATTCATATATTCTTTACTATTTCCTCCTTCCTCTTCCTCCCCCTCCTCTCCTCTTCCTACCCCTCCTCTCCTCTTCCTCCTCCCCTCTTCCTCCTTACCTCCTTCTCGTCTTAGTTTCCATGGCACCACAAGGAAGGCGAGTCACAGCCATGAGCCATAATACCTCAACCTGAGCCATATAGAGCCAATCTTCTCAAAGGTTCAAAAGTTACATTTTTGGTCACCTTTAGTCAACCTAAAGTCTCCCTCCTCCCCGCCCCTCCTCCTTGACCTTAACTGGACCTAACCTGACTTGACCTGCTCGTCTTACCTGTACCTGCTAATTTATCTGTAACTGTTCATCTACCTGTACGTGTTCACTTATCTGTAACTGTTCATCTACCTGTACCTGTTCATCTACCTGTACCTGCTAATTTATCTGTAACTGTTCATCTACCTGTACGTGTTCACTTATCTGTACCTGTTCATCTACCTGTACCTGTTTGTCTACCTTTACCTGTCCATTCTACCTCTACCCCTCCACCTACCTATACTCACCCATCTACCTTCAACAATCTACCTTATTCTACCAACACTCACATTGTTATTCTCAATTAGCACAGGTGACATGAAATGAATTGGAACTAGTCAACACACCTCTACAGCTACCAGAGATGACTTTCACATAGACCTGACCTCGGATTGACGCACGAAACAACATGAGGGGAAGAGAGGCTAAATAATACGTTATAACAACCCCAAAGGGACATGTATAGGACTCGACCTAACCAATGACCTTTGATATGTCAAATAACACCACACTAACTCGATTTGCGATTTGATTGAGGAGGAGAACTCTACAAATATCACGTCATAGGTCATTCACATACGTCAGAGTTCACCTCAAAATCCCAAATTATTAACTAGGATGTGTCTTTAAGTGGCAGGTCAGGGGTCATTCACATACGTCAGAGTTTACCTGAAAAGTTCAAATTATAATCCAGGGAAGATGAAGTTCAATGATTTCAGGGTCATAATAAAAGGTCAAAGTTCATTCTTAGGTCACACTTACAGGTCATTGGTCATTCTTACAGGCCATAGGTCACTCTTTCAGGTCATAGGTCACTCTTACAGGTCATAGTTCATCCACACAGGTCATAATTAAAGGCTCATAATGTCCCCTACAAGTTCATACAACAGGTACCTGGGTCATAAATTACTCCCAGTGGTTATATCTTATTACTACAGGTCATCATCATCATCAGGTCATCGTGTCTACATCATTATTCACCCTCCCAGGTCATGTCATTGTATCCAAGGTCACAGTTTATTCTTTACCTGGTCATTATTCATTCATCCAGGTCAAAGCTTGCCCTCTCAGGTCATATTTCATATCTCAGGAGGTCATAGCGTACTCTACCAGGTCACAGATCGCCTTTCCACGTCATAGCTTGTCCTACCAGGTCAAAGATCACATCACAAAAGGTCATAGCTCAGTTTATTAGGTCATAGATCACCCTCTTACTTTATCAGGTCATAGGTCAACCATGCAGGTCACAGATTACTCCGGCACGCTGGTGAAAGATAAATATTGACAGATTAATAAAATGTCAACAAATGGTACGTTATCTCGGGAAGGAAGTCGGTGGTTATACTTTTGTCTGTCTTCTTATTCCTCTTTCTTCTCCTCTCATTTTCCTCCCCTTTCCCACCTCTTTTTCTCTTACTTTTACTTCCATTCTTTAATCTTTATTTGTACAGATATATACTGTACCATGAAACCTCTAGTTAACGGAATATATGGAGAAGAAAATCCGTTATATCGAGGATCCATTACGTATATAAAACCCATCTAACGGATTATATGGAGGGAGAGAAGTGAGTCCGTTATATAGAAGGTTCACTATTATAACTGTTTGTATGTAAAGATAATTTCAGATTCTCATTCCGATAAAGACTACCAGAGATGGAATCATTTTGGAGAGACAGTAACACGAGACAGTAACACGAGACAGTAACACGAGACAGAAGGACGAGACAGAAGGACGAGACAAAGGCAAGAAGGCATGAGGAAGTAAGCAAAGGGTTGGTGAGTGGTGATGATGAGTGACAGACGGTTGGCAGTGGTCGTGTGTGTGTGTGTGTGTGTGTGTGTGTGTGTGTGTGTGTGTGTGTGTGTGTGTGTGTGTGTGTGTGTTTATCTCTTTTGGATAGTCTTTGTGGATAATATACATGGGTTTTGTTAGAGAGAGAGAGAGAGAGAGGGGCTTCTGTATCTCTCATGAAGGGTTCGCTGCTTCACCTACTCTAAGATAACTGTAAGCCAGCAGTTCACTCGACTCTTAACTCCCCCTTAAGGCCATGACGAGGAGTAAAGACCTCTTGGAGTACATGTTTAATGGCCCTCCACCAAATCCTGCCTTCCGAGCTTACACTCTCAGACACTTGACTTGATACTGCACGACAGCGTCACGTCACTTGATGGACGGACGGGCAGGTAGCGCGATAAAGTATACTCAGGGCGGTTATGTAACTGTGCACAACGTCATGTTCTTAGTCTCTCGAAGGTTATCACTCCTGTATATGTGACTTGTTGAACACAGCATAAAACTTTGATAATGCTGTTGTGGTCTTAGCCTCGGGTTCGTTTTAAATTGGATAAAATCATGGCTCACCGATAGAACGCAGAGGGTCAGCGTAGATGGTGTTAAATCTGAGTGGGGCCGTGTAACCAGTGGGGTTCCCCAGGGGTCAGTACTAGGCCCACTCTTGTTCATAATCTACATAAACGATTTAGATACTGGGATCAGCAGTGACATAAGCAAGTTTGCGGATGACACCAAAATAGGGCGGCAAATTAATTCAGGACAGGATGCAAATGCATTACAGGAGGATCTAAATAAACTGCAGGGGTGGTCTGAAAAATGGCAAATGAAATTCAACACCAGCAAGTGCAGCGTACTTAATATTGGAAGAACAAATACTTATAATGTATACAGCCTGAACAACATCAACCTAGAGAAGTCGACTTGTGAAGGAGACCTAGGGGTACTTGTAAGCCCGGACCTACGGCCTAGAAAACAGTGCGTTAATGTTCGAAATAAGGCAAACAGAATATTGGGTTTTATATCTAGAAGTGTAAGTAACAAGAGTGCAGAGGTCTTATTGCAACTATATCTTGCGCTAGTTAGGCCGCACCTCGATTATGCGGTTCAGTTCTGGTGCCCCTATTATAGAATGGATATAAATTCACTAGAGTCGGTGCAGCGAAGAATGACAAGAATGATTCAGGGACTTAGAAACCTTCCATATCAGGTTAGGTTAAAGAAACTTAACTTGCATTCCCTAGAAAGACGAAGAGTGCGGGGAGATATGATAGAGGTATTTAAGTGGGTGAAAGGAATCAATAAAGGGGATATAGATAAAGTTCGTATAATATCCGAGCAGGATAGGACTCGGAGCAACGGATTCAAGTTGGATAAGTTTAGGTTTAGGAGGAGATAGGAAGAAACTGGTTCACAAATAGGGTGGTGGACGAGTGGAACAAGCTTAGCAACTTTGTAGTAAGTGCGGGAACTCTGGAAAGTTTCAAAAGGAGGCTAGATAGATTCATGGATGATAGAGAGTGGTAGTAACTCTCGATAGGAGGCTGCCATGCACAGGCCAACCGGCCTATTGCAGACTCCTTATTTTCTTATGTTCTTATGTTCATGATATATATATACTGTATATATATATATATATATATATATATATATATATATATATATATATATATATATATATATATATATATACCTGGATCACACTTGCACCTACAGTGATTTACTTGCATATATATATATGCATATATATATATATATATATATATATATATATACATATATATATATATATATATATCTATATATATATATTATATTATATTATATTCTGCTCCCAATATAACGTTTATGACTTTGTAAGTTAAAACAGCAACAACAGCGCTCTCCGACGCTGCAAACTCAGGTCATGCGAATATTGGAGCCATTTGGTATAGTAGCCGCTTTAATATTTTGTGTTCCACAGAAAATGGAGAGCGAGCTGAAGAAGATATTTAATAGAGAACAGTGTAGTTAAGTCAGATATTAAGGGATAACTGATGGAAAATAAATGTTTTCAGTTCCTAGAGGGACAGATAGATATCTATTTAGTCATATCGTAATACAAGTTGACATAAACTTCATCATTCACATATATGATGTAGTTATACAAAAAATAGTAACAATACGTCGATCCCATCTAGGATAGCTCTAACTCCCACTCACTGTCTATATCTCTCTCTTATTATTCTACGTACAGCTTCCCCTTCACTTGTCGCAGCTGTTACTGGATGCCACAAACTGATTTGGAATGTGTGCCTCGCATTATTCATTGAGGTGAAAGGTCAAGTGAGACAGAGATAGGAGTGGGGGAGGGGTAGAGACAGTAAGAGTCCCTCCCCACACGTCAACCACTCCAGCTCCAGTCTCTGTGTCCGTCTGTCTGAATGTACAATATTTAGATCCACTGCACTCCAGGTATTTCAAACTAACACCCCGAAAAAAATTTAAATAATGCTTTTGACGGATCTTTAAGCTCCAGACATCAGAGGTATTTTTATCGGGAACTGGAGCTGCGGGACATTTTTAAGTTCGGCTATTTAAAGCAGGTGAACTGAAAGAATTTCTAAAGTTAGCACCAATGACGCTGTGGAAGCCATTGTATGATAGGTATAAGTTTAAGTTTGTTGATTAAAACGTCATTTTGTCATATATTTTAGGGAAACATACTGTGAACAGGTTAAGTTGTATGATTGTTTAATTACACCAAACTACAAATTTAATCCCAGGGAACTAGACTTTTAGACCCAACATCAGACATTGAAATCCTGAACATTATACATTTAAACCAGATGATTTTAATCCGGTAATCCAAAACATTTAATTCCATGGAAACTAAATACATTTGCAGACATTGATGTGGGGAAGGGCGTAGTGAGGAGGGCGTCAGAGGTAAATAAACGAAGAATTTTCCTACAATACAAATAAAGCCAATTCTCGGAGGAAAATTTTAGGATGTTGTCGGCGGGAGAATTTAATTCCGTGTGTGGAAGTTCCCAGTCAGCATCTACGACCGGGTGGGGGGTGGGGAGGGGGGGGTAGAGGGGGAGAGAAGGGGGACTGAGAGGAGGAAAGAAGGGGTAGAGAGGAAAGAAGATGGGGGTTGAGGGAAGGAGATGGGACGGGAGAAGAGAGAGGGTATGGTAATGTAGGAATGTGGCAAGAGGAAGGAGATAAGGAGCATAATAATGATAATATTATTACTATTATTATTATTTTTATTTTTATTATTATTATTAGTAGTCGTAGTATTTTTATCAATTTAATTATCATCATTACTCTCAATATTATCCAATTGTTACTCTTATAAAAAAAATAAATGAAAAACTTAAATTGAGGTTAAATTCATTAGCGTTAGGAGGTCAAATAACGAGGTGCTCTATTAGACTCCTGGGGAACAGAGCCGCTCCCTCACCTGGCCACAGAGGTGTTCACTGCCATCTACACAATTACCACTATTACAGTATTATTCTCAACATTACACATAACGCTTCATGTAATTTCTCAAGAGTCTATTCCTCACGATAGATAAATGTAGTCGGCACCTGTACGCCCTTATCTTATCACATTAATGATCAGAGTGCCAGAATTATATACATATAATTCTGGCACTAACGCACTGCAGCCATTAGGACCTAATTTATTACAACATTATCCTTATTTATCGTTTAACAGCTGAACGGTCGCCGCCATGGACTCTGATATTTCATCTAAAATTACTAAAAGATGATTGTTGTTCCAGTAGAGCCTCCCCTATAACCTCTCTGGTGTAGAGCCGCGTCACTTAGATAACACTGAGTTACTGTGGTAGTCGCCTCACCTTGTCGGCTCTTTTATATTTGCAACATAAGAAATAAAATTGGAAAACTAGAAATAAGTGTGTGTGTGTGTGTGTGTGTGTGTGTGTGTGTGTGTGTGTGTGTGTGTACTGTACATTCCATCCTCTGTGTTCGCTAGGAAGGCAAGAGAACAAATGCCAGTATTCTTGCTGACACCAACTGTAGGAGCATCGAGGCGACCATTATCCATGAACAGCTACGCTGGACTGACCATGTTACCCGCATGGACGACAGTAGACTGCCAAAGCAGCTACTTTACAGTCACCTAACGAATAGTAAACGTAACGCCGGCGGGCAAGTGAATAGGTATAAGGATAGTT